>NC_057809.1:68937643-69033940 GCF_018294505.1 Triticum aestivum | reverse complement strand
GTGTGGCGTACCGCAAAACGGAGGAAACGGACTTGTGTTGGAGTGCTACGGTCGAAACGGGGGTCCTGTTCATCGGGAGGGGTGTGGCGTACCACAAAACGGGACTCCACGGGATACTGTTCATGTCCACCGTCGACCTCCTCCAGCCTCCATGGGCTCCTGTTCATCCAGCCTCCACGGCCTCCTGTTCATCCAGCCTCCACCGCACGCTACTCCACTGGCTACTGTTCAACCACCCCTCCACCGTCTACTGTTCATCCAGCCCTCCACACAACAGGGTCCTGTTCAACCACCCCTCCACAGGCACCCCTCCACCGTCTACTGTTCATCCAGCCCTCCACACCACGGGGTCCTGTTCAACCACCCCTCCACCGTCTACTATTCATCCAGCCCTCCACACCACGGATGTGTCTTTTTTTTGTAGTGTGTACTTGTAGCGTAGCTCCGTGGAGAGGATTGCAGTCGACCTGCACCTCATCGTCCTTGTGGATAGGGATGGTTTTCTAAACTTAGGTGAGCACTAGGCTGCAGATAAGCTCCCCGAGTGTGAGGTTTGCTCATCACTCGGTAGGATATTTGAAACTTAAGCGAGCACTGGGCTGCAGCTAAGCCCCCGAGTGTGAGGTTTGCTCATCACTCGGTAGGATTTTTGAAACTTAGGCGAGCATTGGGCTGCAGCTAAGTCCCCGAGTGTGAGGTTTGCTCATCACTCGGTAGGATTTTTGAAACTTCGGCGAGCACTGGGCTGCAGCTAAGCCCCCGAGTGTGAGGTTTGCTCACCACTCGGTAGGATTTTTTTTCAACTTAGGCGAATACTGGACTGCAGCTAAGCCTCCGAGTGAGAGACTTGCTCATCACTCGGTAGGATTTTTTGAACTTAGGTGGGTTTTGGACTGCAGCTAAGCCCCCGAGTGAGAGACTTGCTCAACACTCGGTAGGATTTTTTCAACTTAGGAGAGTACTGGACTACAGCTAAGCCCCTGAGTGAGAGACTTTCTCATCACTCGGTAGGATTTTTTCAACTTAGGCGAGTACTGGACTGCAGCTAAGCCCCCGAGTGAGAGACTTGCTCACCACTCGGTTGGATTTTTTTTCAACTTAGGCGAGTACTGGACTGCAGCTAAGCCTCCGAGTGAGAGACTTGCTCATTACTAGATAGGATTTTTTGAACTTAGGAGAAACGGATTCACAGCTGAGCCTCCGAGTGAGAGACTTGCTCATCACTCGGTAGGATTTTTTCAACTTAGGCGAAACAGATTCGCAGCTAAGCCACCCACTGGGGGATTTCCGAAACAAATGTAAACAATTGACAATCATTTTCATAAGATTGTAAAAACTCTTGTCTTTGATAAACAAACTACAAAGGTGCTTCTTATTACATCTGAATAGACTGAGTGTTTAGGTATAAAAGGGGCGGAACAGCTCCGCATTCCAAGCGCGCGACTCGTCTTTCTTGTGCTCGATGTCGTAGAGGTGGTACGCTCCATTGTGGAGTACTCTGGTGATAACGAAGGGGCCTTCCCAAGAGGGAGCAAGCTTGTGTGGTTTCTGCTGATCCACTCGGAGAACCAAGTCTCCCTCTTGAAATGCTCGACCCCTGACATTTTTGGCATGGAATCAGCGTAGGTCTTCCTGATAGATGGTTGATCGTATCAAGGCCATCTCTCTTTCTTCTTCCAAGAGATCAACTGCATCTTGTCATGCTTGTTCTGCTTCTTCCTCTGAGAAAAGCTCGACTCGAGGTGCATTGTGGAGCAAGTCACTCGGAAGTACATCTTCACCTCTGTAAACCAAGAAAAATGGGGTTCTGCCAATCGACCGATTGGGAGTTGTCCTCAATCCCCACAATACTGATGGAAGTTCGTTGACCTAGGCTCCTACTACGTGTTTGAGGTCACGCATCAGTCGTGGTTTCAATCCTTTGAGAATCAATCCATTTGCTCTTTCAGCTTGTCCATTCGACTGGGGATGGGCGACTGAGGCATAGTCGACTCGAGTACCTTGTGAAGCACAGAAAGTTCTGAACTCATCAGAGTCGAAGTTTGATCCATTGTCAGTGATGATGCTGTGTGGAACACCATATCTGAATGTTAACTCTCTGATGAAGGTGACATCAGTACTGACTTCTATGTTCTTGATAGGCTTGGCCTCAATCCACTTGGTGAACTTGTCGACTGCTAAAAGCACATGAGTGAATCCGCTCCTACCAGTCCTCAGAGGTCCAACCATGTCTAATCCCCAAACAGCAAAGGGCCAGACGAGTGGAATGGTCTTCAGGGCTGACTCAGGCTTGTGAGACATGTTGGAGTAAAACTGGAAACCTTCACATTTGTCGACTATTTCTTGTGCCATCTCATTTTCCCGTGGCCAGTAAAGTCCCGCTCGGTATGCTTTGGCCACAATGGTCCGAGAGGACGCATGATGACCACAGGTCCCTGAGTGGATGTCATTGAGGATCACTCGACCTTCTTCAGGCGTTATGCATTTCTGGCAAACTCCAGTCACACTTTCTCTGAACAACTGTCCTCTTATCACAGTAAAGGCTTTAGATCGACGGATGATCTGTTGAGCCTCTTCTTCATCTTCTGGGAGTTCCCTTCTAATAATGTATGCGATATATGGTACTGTCCAATCGGGGGTGATGACCAAAACTTCCATGATCAAGTCAACCACGGCTGGAATCTCGATTTCAGTCAGATCGGTGGCACTCTTCGGCTATGGGGGCTCTTCAGTGAAGGGATCTTCTTGAACTGAAGGTGTATGAATATTCTCCAGGAAAACATTGCTGGGGATGGCTTCTCTCTTTGAGCCTATCGTTTCCAGATCATCGGCCGCTTGATTTTTCAGTCAAGGGATGTGATGGAGCTCTAATCCCTCAAATCTCTTTTCTAGCTTTCTCACCGCATTGCAATAACCAGTCATAGCCGGGCTTCTGACATCCCACTCCTTCATTACTTGATTGACCACCAAATCTGAGTCACCATAGACCATGAGGCGATGGACGCCGAGTGAAATGGCCATGCGCAACCCGTACAGAAGTGCCTCATATTCAGCTTCACTGTTGGAGGAGTCAAAGTGAATCTGGAGAACATAGCTGAGTTTGTCACCGCGGGGGGATACCAACACCACCCCAGCATAGGAACCATTCAACATCTTGGACCCATCGAAGAACATGGTCCAATGCTCCAAGTGGATTGGGGCCGGAAGTTGTTGTTCGATCCACTCGGCGAGGAAATCAGCTATTGCTTGGGACTTGATGGCCTTCTTTGCCTCAAATTTGATGTCCAGGGGAAGGAGTTCAATCGCCCACTTTGCCACTCGACTAGTTGCATCTCTGTTGTTCAAAATCTCTGATAATGGAGCGTCGTTGACGACTGTAATGGAATGATCAGAGAAGTAGTGTGCAACTTTCTTCGTGGTCATGTAAATCCCATAAACAAGCTTCTGATAATGTGGATATATTTTCTTCGACGGAGTCAGAACTTCAGAAACATAATATACTGGGCGCTGAACTTTATAGGATTTTCCTTCTTCCTGCTCGACCATGAGTACTGTACTGACAACTTGTCCAGTGGCTGCAATATAAAGCAGTAAAGGCTCTTTGCTGATTGGCGCAAGAAGCACCGGCTGGGTGGAAAGCAGGGCTTTGAGCTCTGCAAACGCTGCGTCAGCTTCAGGAGTCCACACGAACTTATCAGACTTCTTCATCAGTCGGTAAAGAGGCAATGCCTTTTCACCGAGGCGAGAAATGAATCGACTCAAGGTGGCCAAACAACCAGTAAGCTTCTGGACATCGTGCACACGCACAGGGCGTTTCATCAGAAGTATAGCACCGACTTTCTCTGGGTTAGCATCGATCCCTCGTTCGGAAATGAGGAAAGCGAGTAACTTTTCGCCAGGAACTCCGAATGTGCATTTTGATGGACTAAGCTTGATATCATATCTTCTGAGATTGGCAAAGGTTACAGCAAGGTCAACCAACAGGTCGGAACCTTTACGTGACTTGACCACAATGTCATCCATGTATGCTTCCACATTCTGACTGATTTGAGTGAGCAGACACTTCTGGATCATCCTCATGAATGTGGCTCCGGCGTTCTTCAAGCGGAATGGCATAGTGACATAACAAAAGCATCTGAATGGAGTGATGAAAGCCGTTTTTATCTCATTGGGACCATACAGTCGGATCTGATGGTACCCGGAATAGGCGTCCAAAAAAGACAAACGCTCACACCCTGCAGTTGAGTCGACGATTTGGTCGATGCGGGGGAGAGGGAAATGATCTTTCGAGTAGGCCCGGTTGATATGCTTGAAGTCAATGCACATGCGAAGTGAGTCGTCCTTCTTGGGGATTGAGGGAGTCCTGGATTAGGGGGTCTCCGGACAGCCGGACTATCTCCATTGGCCGGACTGTTAGACTATGAAGATACAAGATTGAAGACTTCGTCTCATGTCCGGATGGGACTCTACTTGGCGTGGAAGGCAAGCTAGGCAATACGGATATGGATATCTCCTCCTTTGTAACCGACCTTGTGTAACCCTAACCCTCTTCGGTGTTTATATAAACCGAAGGGTTTTAGTCCGTAGGACAACAATCACAACATACAATCATACCATAGGCTAGCTTCTAGGGTTTAGCCTCTCTGATCTCGTGGTAGATCTACTCTTGTACTACTCATATCATCAATATTAATCAAGCAGGACATAGGGTTTTACCTCCATCAAGAGGGCCCGAACTTGGGTAAAGCATCGTGTCCCCTGCCTCATGTTACCATCCGGCCTAGACGCACAGTTCGGGACCCCCTACCCGAGATCCGCTGGTTTTGACACCGACATTGGTGCTTTCATTGAGAGTTCCTCTGTGTCATCGCCGTTAGGCTTGATGGATCCTACTATCATCGATAGCGATGCAGTCTAGGGTGAGACTTTTCTCCCCGGACAAATCTTCGTATTCGGCGGCTTTGCACCGCGGGCTAATTTGCTTGGCCATCTGGAACAGATTGAAAGCTACGCCCCTGGCCATCAGGTTAGATTTGGAAGTTTGAACTACACGGCCAACATCCGTGGAGACTTGATCTTCGAAGGATTCGAGCCACAGCCGGGCGCGCCGCACTATTGCGATGGGTATGACCTAGCTCTGCCGCCGAACAGTACCCCAGAGGTCGCGCCCGCATCAGCTTCGACCCTTAGCTCGGAGCCAACTGCGCCAATCGAGGACGGGTGGTTAGACACCGCCTCAGGGGCTGCAGTCTCAATGGCGATCGAGCCAAACACGAGCATAATCCTCTGTGCAGCCCGTGACTCCAAGGTGCCGGACTCTTTTCCGGATTCCGAACCATCCGCGCCCCTGCCAATCGAATCCGATTGGGCGCCGATCATGGAATTCACCCCCGCGGATATCTTTCAGCACTCGCCCTTCGGCGACATTCTAAATTCACTAAGGTCTCTCTCTTTGTCAGGAGAGCCCTGGCCGGATTATGGCCAACAGGATTGGGATGCGGACAACGAAGAAATTCGACGCCCACCCACCACCCACTTCGTAGCCACTGTCGATGATTTAACCGACATGCTCGACTTCGACTCCGAAGATATCGACGGTATGGACGATGATGTAGGAGACGAACATGAACCAGCACCTATAGGGCACTGGAAAGCCACCTCGTCATATGACATATACATGGTGGATACACCCAAAGAAGGCAATGGCGACGGGATAGCGGAGGATGACCCCTTCAAGAAGCAACCCAAACACCGACGTCAGCGGCGCCGCTCTAAGTCCCGCCAAAGCAAAAGTGGTGATACCGGCACAGGAGATAATAACACTCCGGATAGTGCCAAAGAAAACAACAAACCCCTCCAGAAAGATTTAGAGCAAGAGGATGGAGGAGCCAGCTCTCCTGAGAGAGCGGCAGACGGAGATGAGGAGGATGACAATCACATGCCCCCCTCCGAAGATGAGGCAAGCCTCGGCGACGATGAATTCACCGTACCAGAGGATCCCGTCGAACAAGAGCGCTTCAAGCGCCGGCTTATGGCCACGGCAAATAGCCTGAAGAAAAAGCAGCAGCAGCTTTAAGCAGATCAAGATCTGCTAGCTGACATATGGACTGAAGTCCTCGCGGCCGAGGAATATAAACTCGAGCGCCCCTCCAAGAGTGACCCAAGGCGTAGGTTACTACCCCAACCAGAGGAAGAAGCGTATGATACGGCTGATCGACCACCTCGTGGCCGCGATAGAGAGGCATTCCAGCCAAAAGCTCAGCCTCCACCCCAACGCCATTCAAATAAAAAGGCATGGGGAGATATGCCAGACCTGCGAGACATATTGGAGGACAAGATAAAGCATTCAAGATCGATCTACGGATCACGAGGGCGCACCACTCTGCGAGACGACAAACTTCACGCCGAATACAGTAAAAGAAAATCCGGCCGGGCCGACCACAGCGGGCAAGACCCATTCGAGCTGCATCGCGATATAGCCCAATACAGAGGCGCCGCACACCGCTTATGCTTCACAAACGAAGTAATGGAACATCAATTCCCAGAAGGTTTCAAACCTGTAAATATTGAATCATACGACGGCACAACAGATCCCGCAGTATGGATTGAGGACTTCCTCCTCCACATCCACATGGCCCGCGGCGACGACTTACACGCCATCAAATACCTCCCACTAAATCTCAAAGGACCAGCGCGGCATTGGCTTAACAGCTTGCTAGCAGACTCCATTAGCTGTTGGGAAGATCTGGAAGCCGCATTCCTCGACAACTTTCAGGGCACTTATGTGCGACAACCAGACGCCGATGAATTGAGCCAATTAATTCAGCAGCCAGAAGAGTCGGCCAGACAATTCTGGACTCGGTTCCTTACAAAGAAAAATCAAATCGTCGATTGTCCGGATACGGAGGCCTTAGCGGCTTTCAAGCACAACATCCGAGACGAGTGGCTAGCCCGGCACCTTGGTCAGGAAAAGCCGAAATCTATGGCAGCTCTCACGACGCTCATGACCCGCTTTTGTGCGGGAGAAGACAGCTGGCTGGCTCGCAGTAATAACATATCAAAGAACCATGGTACCTCAGATACCAAGGACGGCAATAGCAGGTCACGTCGCAACAAGCATAAGCGCCGCATTAACAGCGAAAATACTGAGGATACGGCAGTCAATGCCGGATTCAAAGGCGCTAAACCCGGTCAGCGGAAAAAGCCATTCAAACAAAGTACGCCGGGTCCATCCAGCTTGGACCGTATACTCGATCGCTCATGTCAAATACAAGACACCCTAGACAAGCCAGCCAATCACACCAACAGGGATTGTTGGGTGTTCAAGCATGCCGGCAAGTTAATTGCCGAAAACAAGGACAAGGGGCCGCATAGCGATGACGAGGAGGAGCCCCGGCAGCCGCACACTGGAGGATAGAAGAGGTTTCCCCCGCAAGTGCGGACGGTGAACATGATATACACAACCCACATCCCCAAGAGGGAGCGGAAGCGTGCGCTCAGGGACGTATATGCGTTGGAGCCAGTCGCCCCAAAGTTCAACCCTTGGTCCTCCTGTTCGATCACCTTCGATCGCAGGGACCACCCCACTAGTATCCATCATGGAGGATTCGCCGCACTGGTCCTAGACCCAATCATCAACGGATTTCACCTCACTCGAGTCCTTATGGACGGCGGCAGCAGCCTGAACCTGCTTTATCAGGAACACAGTGCGCAAAATGGGTATAGACCCCTCAAGGATCAAACACACCAAAATGACCTTTAAGGGCGTCATTCCAGGTGCAGAGGCCCATTGCACAGGCTCAATTACACTAGAAGTGGTCTTCGGATCCCCGGATAACTTTGGAAGCGAAGAATTAATCTTCGATATAGTCCCGTTCCGCAGTGGTTATCACGCACTGCTCGGGCGAACCGCATTTGCTAGATTCAATGCGGTACCGCATTATGCATACCTCAAGCTCAAGATGCCAGGACCTTGCAGAGTTATTACAGTCAATGGAAACACAGAGAACTCTCTCCGAATAGAGGAGCACACCGCGGCCCTCGCAGCAGAAGCGCAAAGCAGCCTCTCAAGGCAATCAACCAGTTCGGCGCTTCAAAGCCCGGACACCTTCAGGCGCGCTCAGGGCAATCGGCAAATAGACCGCCTGGCGCGATCTGAGCTCGCGTAGCAATACGGCGGCCACCCCAATCCCAGCCCAACGGCGATATTCGTGCCACGCGTACATAATTACGCATTAAAAATACCATGGGCACAGGTGGGGCGGGGGCACAACTGCGGCACGCCCCAAAACGCGGCCTAAACCGCACTTGGGGCTTCCTGTTTGGTTATTTTTCTTTTTCTTTCAGGACTTTAATCTCTGGAAACACTGTTCGGCAGCACTATTGCCGAACACATGATGCAGCAACAAAGGAGGCAGACAGCTACGTTATACCACGGAATTCCCAGGTTGATTACAGTAACAAGTGAAATACTCAATTTAATATCATTCCTCAACTTGCCCTTGGAAGGGACATAGTCCTACTCTTTGCTTATCGCACTATCTATATCACTCGGCTTTAACGCAATTTTTTTAATAAACAATGCATGACATTACGACTATTATTGCATTTTTGTTATATATATATATATGTGTGTGTGTGTGTGTGTGTGTGTGTTCATTAATGACGCCTTGCAACCATACACTCTGGTACGCCCAATACACCAGGGGCTTACATACCCCACAATGCGGTGTGAAAAGTCCGAACACTTTCACAAGTGCGGCACCCCGAACTTATAGCATTATATGCTCAACTCCGAATCATGTCTTTGGTCAAATGTTGGGTTTGCCCGGCTCCTATGTTTTGGTACCTTACGTTCCGCTCTATCGGCTAAGGTAGCGCTAGGAGAACTACTGCGATTGTGCCCCGGTTCTGCCGGGCTTAGCACCTCAGTAGAGAAAGCTAAAACTAACTGTCATGATAAGGCGAGAGACTGGTCGTTGTTCGGCGAGGTTTTTCGAGTCCCTAAAGACTTATGCCGCTTAGGGCGAGGGGCCGGCCCTGTCCGGCTTACAAGTGTGTATCGCGCCCCGAATTCAGCCTTCCGAATATCAGGGACTTCGCCGAAATTTAAAATTATAGAATTCTATGGCTAAGTGAGAGTGATAAAGCATTATTAGTCCGGTTGCCTTGTTCATTGTGCTGAGCACCTCCCTCGAAGAACCCAAATATGGGAACAAGAGTGCTCAAGTTTATCCCGAACACCCCAGTACTCGTGGCATGGGGGCAGAAGCCGAGGACTAGCCATCTCTCAGATTGGATAAACGGCCAAACAGAAGGTAATATTTTAAATTCGCACAAGCGTTGCATAGCGCACATGAAACAAGTTTTCATCATACAGGATCACACGAGCAAGTTCACTCAAATATTACATCCTTTGAACATTCGTCTGCTACAAGACGGGCACCCTTCAGGACACCCTCATAATAAATTTCGGGGGTGCGATGCTCCTTGCCCTGCGGTGGCCCTTCCTTGATCAGTTTCACAGCGTCTAGCTTGGCCCACTGCACTTTCACACGGGCGAAAGCCCGGCGTGCACCTTTGATGCAGACGGACCGCTTGATGACCTCCAGCCGTGGGCAGGCATCCACAAGCCGCCTCACCAGGCCGAAGTAGCTATCCGGAAGGACGTCGCCAGGCCACAGCCAGACTATAAGGCCCTTCGGCATGTTCGGCCGCCTTGTGCAGCTCGACCATCTGCTTCAGCTGGTCGCTCATTGGCACCGGATGTTCAACCTCAGCATACTAAGACCAGAACAGCTTCTCCGTCGAGCTTCCGTCCTCGGCCTGGTAAAATTGTGCGGCATCGGACACACTGCGGGGCAAATCTGCGAATGCTCCTGAAGAGCTCCGGATCCGGATAAGTAATCGGTAATTTACTTTTACATGCTTGCTTTTCATATAGAAAGCCTTACCCGCCGCTATCTTGTTCATCGCGTCGATCTCCTGGAGGGCCTTCTGGGCCTCGGCCTTGGCACTCTTTGCGCTCTCAAGGGCCGCTGCAAGCTCAGACTCTCGCGTCTTCGAGTCAAGCTCCAACGCCTCGTGCTTCGTCACGAGAGCCTGGAGCTCTTGCTGCACCTCGCCCACCCGAGCCTCATGCCTCTCTCGCTCGGTGCGCTCCTTGGCCGCTTTATCTTCGGCCTTGGTTAGCGCTTGCTTCAGGGTCGCCACCTCGGTCGTGGCCCCTGGCAAACATACAATGATCCTGTCATTTGGCAATCGCGTCCTTTTTTATATATAAATATCTATAGACGGGGTATTACTTACCCCTGTTCTCCTCGAGCTGCCTCTTGGCAAGGCCGAGCTCTTTCCTGGACCCCTCGAGGTCCTGCTTTAGTACGGCGACCTCCGCAGTTAGTGCGGCGGACACCAGCAACGAAGCGTGCATATGCATATTGACATACTTATATTAGACTCCTGCGATATTATTTGATCCTCTGTTCGGCTTTTCTTTGTGAACACTAAACAAAGCATCAGGGGCTACTTTCTATGCAGTAATATTTCTACTACATTTTAAAACACTTACCTCGAAGCCTGTTAGAAGGTCGGCACAGGCTTCAGTCAATTCGCTCTTGGCGGACTGAACCTTCTGGATCACCGCACTCATGATAGTGCGGTGCTCCTCGTTGATGGAAGCGCTGCGAAGCGCTTCCAGCAGATTGTTCGGTGCCTCTGGATGGACAGAGGTCACCGGCACAGGCGTCTTGCCCCTCTTAGAAGGAGACCGCCTGCCCGAGCCTGGAACCGCTGGAGGTTCCGGCGCGGTGTTCGGCTGAGGGCCGAAGTCGGAGCTCTCAGGGGCCTCGTCCCCTCGGCTCCCGCAGTCCGGAAGGTCGCCTTGAGGCACCCCCGGGACAGTCTCCCCTCGATCCGGTGCCTCTTGAGACAACACCTCGGCGTCGTCGGCGGGATGAGGGGAGGTAGCGGTCGGGACTGGATCGCTATCCATGTCCGACAAGCCCAAGGAGCCATCCGATGATACATCGATGCTAGCTCGTGGTGGCCTGCATAATTGCGTTCGGCGTTAGGGAAAGCAGTGCGACAAAGGAATCCTAGGAGTTACTCTGGTATCTGAATACTTACGATCTCCCCGGGGGCTTGACCCTGGGCAACCACTCGTCTTCGCCTTCATCGGCGGCGGTGGAACTGTCCGGAAGGAGAGTCCTTCCCTTCTTGGACCCTCCGGCCTCCCCAGTTGGGGTGGCCTTCCTTTTCTTGTCTCCCCCAGTCGGTGGGGGAGCGTCTTCTTCTTCCTACTCCTCGTCTTCAGGGGAAGAGTGCGCCGCAGAGTCATCGGACGGTGAGTCCGACGACGCCTGGCGCTGGGAACTCTTTTGGGTTCCCTTGACCTTCTTGGTCTTCTCCGGTACCGTATAAGGGGCCGGAGTCAACATCTTCACCAGAAAAGCGTCTGCGGGGCCTTCGGGCAAAGGAGCCGGACAGTCGATATGTCCGGCCATCTTCTGCCACTCCTGTCAAAGGTACGGGAGTTTAGATCCCGCATAGAGTCAATCTATATGGAAAAAGTATCCTGTGAAAGGTAAAGAAGCTTACCGCACTGGCTTGGCGCTTCACGCTGAATCCGCGATCCTCAGTTATAGGGGGGGGGGGACCTCAGCACTTTTGAACAGCACCCTCCAGGCGTCTTCATGAGTTGTGTCAAAGAGCCTGTTCAGAGTTCGGTGCTGCGCCGGATTGAACTCCCGTTGTTGGCACGGGAGTATCCGGCGGATGAGCATAACTTGGACTATGTTGACAAGCTTGAGCTTCTTGTCCACCATGTTTTGAATACATGTTTGGAGTCCGGTAAGCTCTTTCGAACTACCCCAGGACATGCCCTTCTCTTTCCAGGAGGTGAGCCGCGTGGGGATACCAGATCGGAACTCGGGGGCCGCTGCCCATGCAGGGTCACGCGGCTCGGTGATATAGAACCACCCCGATTGTCACTCCTTTATGGTTTCCACAAAGGAGCCCTCGATCCATGTTACGTTGGGCATCTTGCCCACCATGGCGCCTTCGCACTCCGCCTGGCGGCCGCCCACCACCTTCGGCTTGACATTGAAGGTCTTCAGCCATAAGCCTAAGTGGGGCTTGATGTGGAGGAAGGCCTCGCACACGACGACAAACACCGAGATGTTGAGGATGAAGTTCGGGGCCAGATCGTGGAAATCCAGGCCGTAATAAAACATGAGCCCCCGAACGAAGGGATGGAGAGGGAATCCCAGTCCGCATAGGAAATGGTGAGGAATACTACCCTCTCATGGGGCCTGGGGGTGGGGATCAGCTGCCCCTCATCTGGGAGTCGGTGCGCGATGTCGTCGGGCGGGTATCCGGCTCTCCTCAGTTTCTTGATGTCTCCCTCCATGACGGAGGAGACCATCCACTTGCCTCCCGCTCCGGACATGATTGGTGAAGGTCGAGGTGGGAAGTGCGGACTTGGGCGCTAGAGCTCGAGTGTGCGAAAATGGATAGGAAAGGGAGGAAGAAGGCGTGGATAGAAAGGTGAATCCTTATCCCTTTATATGGGCAGATGAAATTAAGCGTCCCCACCTGCCTGGTAAAACTCGCTTCTCCCCCAAGCACCGCGATTGATGGCGCGGTTGGGTTACCCACGCCCGTATTGATGAGAATCCCGTAATAAGGGGACACAATCTCTGCTTTGACAAGACGTGTCGAAAAATTGCCTCGCGTTATGTGCGGGGCTGGTTAAAAGAAACGGTTTGAATAATCACCGGGCCATGACATAACGTCATGCTGCCAAAACAAGCCAGCAAATTAGATCTGCGAAAATATTATTCTCTCTACGGTGGAATGTGGAACTTATTTTGCAGGGTTGGACACTATCCTCGTATTCAAATTCTTCTCTGATGTATTCAGAGAAGGAACCCGCCTTGCAATGCCGAAGACAATACTGCGCACGAGACTCATCGTCATTGAAGCCTGGTTTAGGGGCTACTGAGGGAGTCCTGGATTAGGGGGTCCCCAGACAGCCGGACTATCTCCATTGGCCGGACTGTTAGACTATGAAGATACAAGATTGAAGACTTCGTCTCGTGTCCAGATGGGACTCTACTTGGCATGGAAGGCAAGCTAGGAAATACGGATATGGATATCTCCTCCTTTGTAACCGACCTTGTGTAACCCTAACCCTCTTCGGTGTCTATATAAACCGAAGGGTTTTAGTCCGTAGGACAACAACCACAACATAGAATCATACCATAGGCTAGCTTCTAGGGTTTAGCCTCTCTGATCTCGTGGTAGATCTACTCTTGTACTACCCATAGCATCAATATTAATCAAACAGGACGTAGGGTTTTACCTCCATCAAGAGGGCCCGAACCTGGGTAAAGCATCGTGTCCCCTGCCTCCTGTTACCATCCAGCCTAGACGCACAGTTCGGGACCCCCTACCCGAGATTCGTCGGTTTTGACAACGACAGGGACCATGACAACATTGGCGAGCCACTCGGAGTGGTAGATTTCACGGATGAACTCAGCTACTAGGAGCCGAGCCACTTCCTCTTGATTGCTTTTCTCTTCTAGACGGCGGACCGTCGGAGATGTTGCTTGACTGGTTTTACTTTTGGGTCGACTCACAAACGATGCTTAGCCAGTCCCCTGGGTACACCCGGCATGTCAGAAGGTTTCCATGCAAAGATGTCCCAGTTCTCACGAAGGAACTGGATGAGCGCTTCTTCCTATTTGCTGTCGAGTGTTGTTGAGATATGGGTCGAAGCAGCATTGGGGTCGGTCGGGTGAATATGAATCGGCTTTGTTTCACCAGACGACTGAAATGCAGAATCTGTGGCAGGCTTCTTGGCTCGCAGCAAATCACTCAGATCTGCATTCTTCTGATACTCTTGCAGTTCTACTACTGCCATCTGTGCATCGGAAATTTTTGAGCCCTTTTGGAAGCACTCTTCTGCCTTCTGCCGATTGCCAGTGACAGTGATCACTCCTTTAGGACCGGGCATCTTCAATTTGAGATACACGTAACATGGTCGAGCCATAAAACGTGCATAAGCGGGCCTACCCAGAATAGCATGGTAAGCACTCTTGAAATCCACTACCTCAAATGTCAACTTTTCCTTGCGGTAATTCTTGGAATCACCAAAAACCACATCAAGGGCGATCTGGCCGAGTGACTGAGCTTTCTTGCCAGGAATCACGCCATGGAAACTCATGTTGCTTTCACTAATCTTGGACATCGGAATGCCCATCCCCTTCAAGGTTTCAACATAAAGGATATTCAGGCCAATGCCACCATCCATCAGCACTTTAGTCAATTGAGTGCCTTCAACTACCGGGTCGACCACCAGTGCTTGCCTCCCAGGGGTGGCTATATGAGCTGGATGGTCTGACTGGTTGAATGTGATGGCAGTCTGAGACCACTTCAGATAACTGGGTGTTGCAGGAGCAACCATATTTACTTCCCTGTCAATAACTTTCAACCGACCTTTGCTTTAAACATTAGTAAAAATCAACAGTGTGGAATTGACATTGGGAAAACCATCATCATCTTCCTCCCTATCCTCACCTCCGTCCGACTCCTTTTCCTTCTCTTCGGGTTGCTTCTCTCGGAACTGCAGGATAAGGAAATGACATTGTCGAGTGGTGTGTTTAGGGTAAATGATGTTCCCCTTTTCATCTTTTTTGGTATGAATATGGCATGGTAAGTCCAACACATCATTCCCATCTTTATCCTTAACTTTTTTGGGAGCCCAGGGCCCCTTGGGCTTTCCTTTGAACTTTCATTGGGTAACAGCTAAAGCTTCACCAGGAGCAGCTGGTTCAGCCTTTCGCTTCTGTTTCTGACTGGAATTCCCTCCTCCGGTTTCTTGGGCGACTGTTTTGTGCTTGCCACTCCGGAGTCGGTCTTCCTCTTCACCATTGGCATATTTGGCGGCAATCTCCATCATCCGAGTCAGAGTCATATCTCCTATCCGACCGAATTTCAGATTCAACTCCCTATACTTAATGCCTTCCTTGAAGGCACAAATTGCCTGGTGATCTGACACATTTTCCACTGTATGGTGCAACGTGATCCATCTCTGGATATAATCCCTCAAGGTTTCATTCGGTTTTTGGACACAACACTGAAATTCTGTCAACTCTGCCGGCCTTTTGCAAGTGTCGCAAAGGTCCTAACAAACACTCGAGCAAGTTCCTCCCAACTATATATACTGCCAGGAGCCAACTGATTCAACCACGCCCTGGATGAGCCCTCCAACATCAAGGGGAGGTGCTTCATAGCCACATCATCATTGCCGCCACCAATCTGCACAGCCACTCGGTAGTCCTTGAGCCAAGTGTCTGGCTTGGACTCACCGGTGAACTTGCTCACTCCAGTCGCCAACCTGAAGTTGGGAGGAATCACTGCTGCTCTGATGGCTCTGCTGAAACACTCGGGTCCTAAAACGTGCACCCTGCTTCCAGTCGGATGATCTCTATCGTGACCTTCTCTCTGTGCCCTATTCCTATCCACCAGACCTTGAACGAGGATAGATCTTGCATCAAAGCCTGGCTCTCTGGGTTCAACTGGAATTCTTCATTCGCCGCTGTGGGGGCGCCTGTCATCTTCTCGCCGAGGCACGTATGACCCACTCCTCAGAGGAGGCGTGGGCACTCGAAGACGGCCATCGTGGTCGAGTCGATGATCATATTGCTCATGGTTCCTGTACTGGTCTTGCTGGTGCCCACGTTCCTCACGTGATGGAGGCGCTCTTGGGCTGTGAGCAGATTGGACAGTGTCTGCCACCACAGATCTGCTATGAATCCTATTCCGCGACTGAGATACTGCTGTATTCTGCTCTCCCGCTGCCCGGAGCAAAGCCTGGATCTGCATCAAACCTCGGCCAGCTTCTGATTCGGAAGGTTGAATTGACTATGCTATTCGAGCTGCATCTGTGAGATTCTGGATCGGAGTTTGGTATACCTGAGTCGGAGGCGGAAAAAGTTGTCGTTTGCTACCTCTTGAGCACTACGTTGGTTTTCCCCGAAGAGGAAGGGATGATGCAGCAAAGTAGCATAAGTATTTCCCTTAGTATTTGAGAACCAAGGTATCAATCCAGTAGGAGGCTATGCGCGAGTCCCTCGTACATGCACAAAACAAATAAATCCTCGCAACCAACGCAAATAGGGGTTGTCAATCCCTATAAGGCCACTTATGAGAGTGAGATCTGATAGCTATGATAAAGATGCAAAGTGAAACAAAGGCAAAGTAAATAGAAAAGGAAATAACTAAGTATTAGGAGATCAATATGATAAATATAGACCCAGGGGCCATAGGTTTCACTAGTGGCTTCTCTCGAGAGCATAAGTATTCTACGGTGGGTGAACAAATTAATGTTGAGCAATTGAGAGAATTGAGCATAGTTATGAGAATATCTAGGTATGATCATGTATATAGGCATCATGTCCGAGACAAGTAGACCGACTCCGGCCTGCATCTACTACTATTACTCCACTCATCGACCGCTATCCAACATGCATCTAGAGTATTAAGTTAAAAATAGAGTAACGCCTTAAGCAAGATGACATGATGTAGAGGGATAGACTCATTCAATATGAAGAAAACCCCATCTTGTTATCCTCGATGGCAACAATACAATACGTTCCTTGCTGCCCCTACTGTCACTGGGAAAGGACACCGCAAGATTGAACCCAAAGCTAAGCACTTCTCCCATTGCAAGAAAGATCAATCTAGTAGGCCAAACCAAACTGATAATTCGAAGAGACTTGCAAAGATAACCAATCATACATAAGAGAATTCAAAGAAGATTCAAATATTATTCATAGATAGACTTGATCATAAACCCACAATTCATCGGTCTCAACAAACACACCGCAAAAAGAAGATTACATCGAATAGTTCTCCACAAGAGAGGGGGAGAGCATTGTATTGAGATCCAAAAAGAGAGAAGAAGCCGTCTAGCTACTAACTATGGACCCATAGGTCTGAGGTAAACTACTCACACTTCATCGGAGGGGCTATGGTGTTGATGTAGAAGCCCTCCGTGATCAATGCCCCCTCCGGCGGAGCTCCGGAACAGGCCCCAAGATGGGATCTCGTGGATACAGAAAGTTGCGGCGGTGGAACTAGGTTTTTGGCTCCATATCTGATCGTTTGGGGGTACGTAGGTATATATAGGAGGAAGGAGTACGTCGATGGAGCAACAGGAGGCCCACGAGGGTGGAGGGCGCGCCTGGTGGGGGTGGGCGTGCCCCCTACCTCGTGGCCTCCTATTTTCTTTCTTGACGTAGGGTCCAAGTCTCCCGGGTCTTGTTCGGTGAGAAAATCACATTCCCGAAGGTTTCATTCCGTTTGGACTCCGTTTGATATTCCTTTTCTTTGAAACCCTAAAATAGGCAAAAAAACAACAATTCTGGGCTGGGCCTCCGGTTAATAGGTTAGTCCCAAAAATAATATAAAAGTGGATAATAAAGCCCAATAATGTCCAAAACAGTAGATAATATAGCATGGAGCAATCAAAAATTATAGATACGTTGGAGACATATCAAGCATCCCCAAGCTTAATTCCTGCTCGTCCTCGAGTAGGTAAATGATAAAAACAGAATTTTTGATGGGGAGTGCTACTTGGCATAATTTTAATGTAATTCTTCTTAATTGTGGTATGAATATTCAGATCCGAAAGATTCAAGAGAAAAGTTCATATTGACATAAAAATAATAATACTTCAAGCATACTAACTAAGCAATTATGTCTTCTCAAAATAACATGGCTAAAGAAAGTTATCCCTACAAAATCATATAGTCTAGCTATGCTCTATCTTCACCAGACAAAATATTTAAATCATGCACAACCCTGATGACACGCCAAACAATTGTTTCATTCTTTTGACATTCTCAAAACTTTTTCAATCTTCATGCAATACATGAGCGTGAGCCATGGATATAGCACTATAGGTGGAATAGAGTGGTGGTTGTGGAGAAGACAAAAAGAAACTAAGTGGGTGTGCATCCAACTTTCTTGCTCATGAAGACCTAGGGCATTTTGAGGAAGCCCATCATTGGAATATACAAGCCAAGTTCTATAATGAAAAATTCCCACTAGTATATGAAAGTGATAACTTGAGAGACTCTCTACTATGAAGATCATGGTGCTACTTTGAAGCTCAAGTGTGGTAAAAGGATAGTAACATTGTCCCTTCTCTCTTTTTCTCTCATTTTTTTATTATTTGGGCCTTTTCTCTTTTTATGGCCTCTTTTCTTTCTCTTTTTTTTGTCCGGAGTCTCATCCCGACTTGTGGGGGAATCATAGTCTTCATCATCCTTTCCTCACTGGGACAATGCTCTAATAATGATAATCATCACACTTTTATTTTTCTTACAACTCAACAATTACAACTCGATACTTAGAACAAAATATGACTCTATATGAATGCCTCCGGTGGTTTACCGGGATATGCCATGAATCAAGAGTGACACGTATGAAAGAATTATGAATGGTGGCTTTGCCACAAATACGATGTCAACTACATGATCATGCTAAGCAATATGACAATGATGGAGTGTGTCATGATAAACGGAATGGTGTAAAGTTGCATGGCAATATATCTTGGAATGGCTATGGAAATGCCATAATAGGTAGGTATGGTGGCTTTTTTTAGGAAGGTATATGGTGGGTGTATGATACCGGCGAAAGGTGCGCGGTGTTAGAGAGGCTAGCAAAGGTGGAAGGGTGAGAGTGCGTATAATCCATGGACTCAACATTAGTCATAAAGAACTCATATACTTATTGCAAAAATCTACAAGTTATCAAAGCAAAGTATTACACGCATGCTCCTAGGAGGATAGATTGGTAGGAAAAGACCATCGCTCGTCCCCGACCGCCACTTATAAGGAAGACAATCAATAAATAAATCATGCTCCAACTTCATCACATAACGGTTCACCGTACATGCATGCTACGGGAATCACAAGCTTCAACACAAGTATTTCTCAAATTCACAACTACTCAACTAGCATGACTTTAATATCACCATCTTCATATCTCAAAACAATTATCAAGTATCAAACTTATCATAGTATTCAACACACTCATAAGAGAATTTTTTTTATTCTTGAATACCTAGCATATTAGGATTTTAAGCAAATTACCATGCTATTAAGACTCTCAAAATAATCTAAGTGAAGCATGAGAGATCAATATTTTATATAAAACAAATCCACCACCGTGCTCTAAAAGATATAAGTGAAGTACTAGAGCAAAATTATATAACTCAAAAGATATAAGCGAAGCACATAGAGTATTCTAACAAATTCTAAATCATGTATGGCTCTCTCAAAAGGTGTGTACAGAAAGGATGATTGTGTTAAACTAACAAGCAAAGACTCAAATAATACAAGACGCTCCAAGCAAAACACATATCATTTGGTGAATAAAAATATAGCTCCAAGTAAAGTTACCGACAGAAGTAGACGAAAGAGGGGATGCCTTCCGGGGCATCCCCAAGCTTTGGCTATTAGGTGTCCTTAGATAATATTGGGGGTGAAATGGGAATCCCCAAGCTTAGGCTCTTGCCAGTCCTTGTTCCATAATCCATCAAATCTTTACCGAAAACTTGAAAACTTCACAACACAAAACTTAAAGTAGAAAATCTCGTGAGCTCCGTTAGCGAAAGAAAATAAAAGACCACTTCAAGGTACTGTAATGAACTCATTCTTTATTTATATTGGTTTTATACCTACTGTATTCCAACTTCTCTATGGTTTATAAACTATTTTACTAGCCATAGATTCATCAAAATATGCAAACAACACACGAGAAACAGAATCTGTCAAAAACAGAACAGTCTGTAGTAATCTGTAGCTAGCAGAAGGTCTGGAACCCCAAAAATTCTTAAATAACTTGCTGGACGTGAGGAATTTATCTATTAATCATATGCAAAAGGAATTAACTAAATAGTACTCTCCAAATAAAAATGATAGCATTTCTTGTGAGCGCTAAAGTTTCTGTTTTTTTACAGCAAGTTCAACAAGACTTTCCCCAAGTCTTCCCAACGGTTCTACTTGGCACAAACACTAATTAACCACAAGAAACACAACCAAAACAGAGGCTAGATAAATTATTTAGTACTAAACAGGAGCAAAAAGCAAGGAATAAAAATAAAATTGGGTTGTCTCCCAACAAGCGCTATCATTTAACGCCCCTAGCTAGGCATAACAAGCAAGAATAGATCTAGGTATTGCCATAATAGTAAGATAGATTATTAAAACTCATCTCATATTTTCTAAGTTTGGCGGCAAGTTTTCTTCGAGGCAAGAAAAAGTAATCAAAAGGGCTAAATTTAATGGGACAAAAGTCCCCAAGATCAACCTTGGGAGGTATAGGTTCCTCCTTTGGTCCTTCATATTGCACAACCAATTCATCATTATAAGCATTCTTTTGACAGAACTTTGTGAGCCTATATTCAAGAGAATATCCTAGTTCATTATTTCGAATAGCCAAATCATCATTAAGTTCAAAGATTCTGCCAACTAAAACATTGGTAGGAACCCTTTTTCTAAGATTTTCATTGAAACCAACATAGTCTAGAGATTGAAAACGCATTATTTCTTCTTGATCATAGAGGATAGCCTCTATGGGAGGATGGCAAGCGTCCACCCTATAATGTGCAAAGATTTCTTTGGCCTCTTTTATTATGAATCTAAACTCATGAGCCAAAAAGATAGTAGCGGCACGCTTAATAGAAGAATGCTCAATATTAGAAAATACCAGAAAAATCCTTTGTATGGAAGGATGCATGTGCATGAATTGTCTTTAAAGTTCAACTACAAGCATGGCAATGGCGTCCGCGAGACTACCAGTTCTATGAAGGATAGAACTACCCATAGAGGGTAAAGCACCGGCGCAAGTAAAGAAATCTTGAATAACTCCTTTTCCAATAATATTACCACTACCAACACGGAATCTTTTTGTATGTGAGATAGTGGGTTCTTTAGTAGGAGCATCAGAGTTATTATCGACAATAGTTTCCCCAATTTTAGACATAGAGGTAGAAGGTAAAGGACTAGCCATAACGACAAGCAAACAAACTAACACACAAGCAAACAGAAAGCAAGCGGGCAAAAAGAGGCAAATATAGAGGGAGAGGGAGGATAGAGAGAGAGAGAGAGAGAGAGAGAGAGAGAGAGAGGGCGAATAAAACGGCAATGGTGAAGTGGGGGAGAGGAAAACGAGAGCCAAATGGCAAATAATGTAATGCGGGAGATAAGGGTATGTGATGGGTACTTGGTATGTTGACTTTTGCGTAGACCTCCCTGGCAACGACGCCAGAAATCCTTCTTGCTGCCTCTTGAGCACTACGTTGGTTTTCCCCGAAGAGGAAGGGATGATGCAGCAAAGTAGCGTAAGTATTTCCCTCAGTTTTTGAGAACCAAGGTATCAATCCAGTAGGAGGCTACGCGCGAGTCCCTCGTACCTACACAAAACAAATAAATCGTCGCAACCAACGCAAATAGGGGTTGTCAATCCCAATAAGGTCACTTACGAGAATGAGATCTGATAGATATGATATGATAATATTTTTGGTATTTTTATGATAAAGATGAAAAGTAAAACAAAGGCAAAGTAAATAGCAAAGGAAATAAGTAAGTAGTAGGAGATCAATATGATAAATATAGACCCCGGGGCCATATGTTTCACTAGTGGCTTCTCTCGAGAGCATAAGTATTCTACGGTGGGTGAACAAATTACTGTTGAGCAATTGACAGAATTGTGCATAGTTATGAGAATATCTAGGTATGATCATGTATATAGGCATCATGTCCGAGACAAGTAGACCGACTCCTGCCTGCATCTACTACTATTACTCCACTCATCGACCGCAATCCAGCATGCATCTAGAGTATTAAGTTAAAAATAGAGTAACGCCTTAAGCAAGATGACATGATGTAGAGGGATAGACTCATGCAATATGAAGAAAACCCCATCTTGTTATCCTCGATGGAAACAATACAATACGTGCCTTGCTGCCCCTACTGTCACTGGGAAAGGACACCGCAATATTGAACCCAAAGCTAAGCACTTCTCCCATTGCAAGAAAGATCAATCTAGTAGGCCAAACCAAACTGATAATTCGAAGAGACTTGCAAAGATAACCAATCATACATAAAATAATTCAGAGAAGATTCAAATATTATTCATAGATAGACTTGATCATAAACCCACAATTCATCGGTCTCAACAAACACACCGCAAAAAGAAGATTACATCGAATAGTTCTCCACAAGAGAGGGGGAGAACATTGTATTGATATCCAAACGAGAGAAGAAGCCATCTAGCTACTAACTATGGACCCGTAGGTCTGAGGTAAACTACTCAAACATCATCGGAGGGGCTATGATATTGATGTAGAAGCCCTCCGTGATCGATGCCCCCTCCGGCGGAGCTCCGAAACAGGCCCCAAGATGGGATCTCGTGGATACAGAAAGTTGCGGTGGTGGAATTAGGTTTTTGGCTCCGTATCTAACCGTTTGGGGGTATGTAGGTATATATAGGAGGTAGGAGTACGTCGGTGGAGCAATGGGGGGCCCACGAGGGTGGAGGGCGCGCCTGGTGGGGGTGGGCACGCCACCCTACCTTGTGGCCTCCTCTTTTCTTTCTTGATGTAGGGTCCAAGTCTCTCGGGTCTTGTTCGGTGAGAAAATCACGTTCCCAAAGGTTTCATTCCGTTTGAACTCCATTTGATATTCCTTTTCTTTGAAACCCTAAAACAGGCAAAAAACATCAATTCTGGGCTGGGCCTCCGGTTAATAGGTTAGTCCCAAAAATAATATAAAAGTGGATAATAAATCCCAATAATGTCTAAAACAGTAGATAATATAGCATGGAGCAATCAAAAATTATAGATACGTTGGAGACGTATCATCGTCGACTGGATTCAGGAATTCGCCGCCGAGCACGCTCGTCGAGTGCGCGCTGGAGGTTCTCCAGTCGAGTGCGTTCAGCCAAGTTGGCCAGGCGTGCCTCCTCCAAGGCCTGGGCCTCGGGGGTTTCTCCAATGATAGGAGTGTAAAGTGCATCCATGTTACGGCGGCGAAGCTCTTCCCTCTGCTGCGAAGCGAGGGGCTCGGGGCGATACTCCTCGTGGGCATGTGATGGGTTGCCGATGCCATCACCACCATCTTCACGGGTGAAGCCAGGAGGATTGCGGGGTCCATTGACCATCAAAACTTCCGCCGCGGGGTCGCTGCTGTCGCACTCGGATGCAGTCTCGACCGAGCCAGTCGACAGGTCGAACATGACGTAGAGAGTTTCATCAGGCTTGATCGCCGTGATTTGTGGGGTGGGCGATTGGCGGGCCACCGCATGCCTCACCCACCGCTGAAGCCACGATCGACTGGATCGCTGGCACCGGCGAACAACGGGAAGCGAGGATGTTTTAGGAGCCGACCGATACTGAGTCGATGGTTGTCGAAGAAGGACATCGCGGACGCAGGTGCAGAAGTGCATCGCCCCACGGACGGGGAGCGCCTCAACGTCGAGTGGTGCCTCGTGGAGCCAAGCGGAGTCGTCGGCAATGAAGACGAGCGCGCCGAGACGGATCTCGCGGCCTTCAGCCAATCCTCCGCCGGAAACCACGATGATGGGAATCGGAAGAATCGCAACTTCTCCAATAAACTGCTAAGACACCTGCCCCACGGTGGGTGCCAACTGTCGTGGTTCTAAGACTGACAGTAGAATGGGGGGTAGGTATAAGGAGGCAAGATCCTAGCTATGGAGTAGTTGTACACACGAGTTTTACGAGTTTAGGCCCTTCTCGGAAGAAGTAACAGCCCTACGTCTCCGTGCCCTGAGGCGGTCGATTGGATTATATGTGTATGTGTGTTTACAAAAGATGCGAACCCTTGTGCCTGTGGAGGGGGTGGCTTATATAGAGTGCACTGGGACCCCAGCCAGCCCACGTTACAAAGGGTTTAAGGTACATTAAAGGGGAGACGTTACTGGTAACGCTAGTAAATAAAGAGACATAATGACCATTAAAGCTATGAGGTGATGTCCGACCGTTGTGGTCTGGAGTGACCTTAGACCTTCTGGTGGTCGAGTGACAGTCCCTGCGGTCGAGTGACTTCAAGTCTTCCGAGTGGAAGTCCTCATGGTCGAGTGGATGATGACTCCTCTTTGAATGCTTCTGGTTTTAAGGTGATGTCCTAGGGGAGGGTGTCTAGGTCAGGCCTATGACCCTACCCTAGGTACATATCTTCATCACATCATGCTTTTATATCGATATTTATTGCATTATGGGCTATTATTACACATTATATCACAATACTTATGCCTATTCTCTCTTATTTTACAAGGTTTACATGAAGCGGGGGAATGTCGGCATCTAGAATTCTGGGCTGGAAAAGGAGCAAATATTATAGACCTATTCTGCACATCTCCAAAAGTCCTGAAACTTCAGGGGAGCATGTTTCAGAATATATAAAAAATATTGAGCGGAAGAAGTACCCGAGGGGGCCACCCATAGTCCATGAGGGTGGGAGGCGCGCCTTACCCTCCTGGGCGCGCCCCTGCCTCGTGGGCCCCCTGGTGGCTCTCTGATGCCCATCTTATGCTATATGAGGTCTTTCATCTAAGAAAAAAAATCATAAGCAAGCTCACGGGACGAAACTCCGCCGCCACGAGGCGGAACCTTGGCGGAACCAATATAGGGCTCCGGCAGAGCTATTCTGTCGGGAAAACTTCCCTCCGGGAGGGGCAAATCATCACCATCGTCATCACCAATGATCCTCTCATTGGGAGGGGGTCAATCTCCATCAACATCTTCACCAGCATCATCTCATCTCAAACCCTAGTTCATCTCTTGCATCCAATCTTTGTATCTAAACCTCAGATTGGTACCTGTGGGTTGCTAGTAGTGTTGATTACTCCTTGTAGTTGATGCTAGTTGGTTTATTCGGTGGAAGATCATATGTTTAGATCCATTATGCATATTAATACCCCTCTGATTATGAACATGAATATGCTTTGTGAGTAGTTACGTTTGTTCCTGAGGACATGGGAGAAGTCTTGCTATAAGTACTCATGTGAATTTGGTATTCGTTCGATATTTTGATAAGATGTATGTTGTCATCCCTCTAGTGGTGTCATGTGAACGACGACTGCTTGACACTTCACCATTGTTTGGGCCTAGAGGGAGGCCTTGGGAAGTAATAAGTAGATGATGGGTTGCTAGAGTGACAGAAGCTTAAACCCTAGTTTATGGGTTGCTTCGTAAGGGGCTGATTTGGATCCATATGTTTCATGCTATGGTTAGGTTTACCTTGATATTTTTGTTGTAGTTGCGGATGCTTGCCCAAGTAAGGACAGTACCCAAGCACCGGTTAACCCACATATCAGATTATCAAAGAACCGAACGCGAATCATATGAACGTGATGAAAACTAGCTTGACGATAATTCCCATGTGTCCTCGGGAGCGCTTTCCTTTATATAAGAGTTTGTCCAGGCTTGTCCCTTGCTACAAAAAGGATTGGGCCATCTTGCTGCACCTTATTTACTTTTATTACTTGCTACTCGTTACAAATTACCTTATCACAAAACTATCTATTACCGATAATTTCAGTGCTTTCAGAGAATACCTTACTGAAAACTGCTTATCATTTCTTTCTGCTCCTCGTTGGGTTCGACACTCTTACTTATCGAAAAGGCTACAATAGATCCCCTACACTTGTGTGTCATCAACCATAGACAGAATATAAGTGTGGGAAACTACACAACAATAATAACACTTGTAATGTGCATGGCATGAGAACAGAACTGCTTATTCAATTGAAACTGAAATCAACATAGAGCAAGTTACAGCAGCAAACACGTTAAAGAAACAGGTTTAAAACATACCTGTTTCACCATTGGAGTTTCAATTGCATCCTTCAAATTTGAAATTAGTTGGTATGAGTAAATACAGTGATGCAAGAGCAAAGTAGTATGAACCATAACTACGGAACCTGACCTGAGAACAATTCTTCTTCTACTTTAAGCGTTGACTTGGGGTTCAGAGTGGTGGTCCTCGTGCTTTGGGCATTGCAGTTGCCTTACTAACTGCTCGTGTTTGGGTTCTCTATGGTGGAGACGGTGCTGTGTCAATGGGAACTGGGTTACTATCTGCTGGGGTTGGGGTTAGAAGGGGTGTAACTGGTTCTCTATCCAACTGGGTAGGGGTACAATCTGCGTGAGTCTGGGTTATGTGTGGCGGGGCTGGTTCTTGGGCAAGTACAACCATGGTTCTATCTCCATCGACAGGTTGCATGATCTTTTCTGAAGACCGTGTTTTTACTCCCACGGATACTGGCATCACCCCCTCTAATTGAAATGGCTGATAAACAAGAAAAGTAATTGAATGTACAAACATTGTAAGACAGACATATGCAATGGATAGTAGGGAAGAAAAGAGGGCATGAAATAATTCACATTTATGTTATCTAACCAAACAGAATAGCAGGACATAATTTCATTATGATGGCTAATTAAACAGGATAGCATGACACAATTTCACATGTATGATGGCTAACTAAACAGGATAGAATGACATACTTCAAAATATGATGACTATGTAAACAGGATGACATGATATAACTATACGCTGTGTCTATTAAAGTGGTTTGCATGCCTTAAATCACAAACATGCCGTCGATGGAAACATGATGGCATGATATAATTCACGGATAGATTGACATAATTCAAAATATGATGACTATGTGATCAGGATGAGATGATATAACTATATTATGTCTTTAGAAAATGGGTTGGCATGCCATAATTCAGATACATGCTGTCTATGTAGACATCATGGCATGATATAATTCAAATATATGATTTATATACTAAGGAAGTGAGCAGAGGGCAATCGCATATATGATGTGTCAACTAAGGAGATGGCATTCAATATCGTGTATATGATGTAAAAACTAAGCATTGCAATACAACATATGCATGATATGAGTAATATAACCCTGCCAAGTTTGAGCATACACCTCAAGGGGATAATAGGATTGGTCATCTGCCTCTGAATCCTCCTCTGAAGAGCTATCTGTAACCAGCAAGATATCTGCGTCAACAGGTAGCATTGTCTGCTCTGAAGACCTTGTTTTCATTCCAGATTTCTCCATCACCAATTCAAATGGCTGATGCACAGGAAGAGCAGTTGAATATACAAACATTGTCGACAAAAGCAATGAGAAATACAAAAAAGGATGGCATGATATAATTCACATATATGACGCTTGGCTAAACAGCATGGCATTGCATAATTCACATATATAATGCCTTGCAACAAGATAGCATTGCATAATTCACATATATAATGTCTTGCAACAAGATGGCATTGCATAATTCACATATATGGTAATTAGACACTAAACAAGTGGCATTCACACAAAGCATGTGTAAACTAAGCAAATGAGATAGCAATGCAAGATACCATTGATACGTCTCCAGCGTATCTATAATTTTTGATTGCTCCATGCTATATTATCTACTGTTTTGGACATTATTGGGCTTTATTTCCACTTTTATATTATTTTTGGGACTAACCTATTAACCGGAGGCCCAGCCCAGAATTGTTGTTTTTTTTTCCTATTTTAGGGTTTCGAAGAAAAGGAATATCAAACAGAGTCCAAACGGAATGAAACCTTCAGGAACGTGATTTTCTCGCCGAACATGATCCAGAAGACTTGGACCCTACGTCAAGAAACAAAGGAGGGAGCCACGAGGTAGGGGGGCGCGCCTACCCCCAGGCGCGCCGTCCACCCTCGTGGGCCCCCTGTTGCTCCACCGACGTACTCCTTCCTCCTATATATACCTATGTACCCCCAAACGATCAGATACGGAGCCAAAACCCTAATTCCACCGCCCTAACTTTCTATATCCACGAGATCCCATCTTGGGGCCTGTTCCGGAGCTCCGCCGGAGGGGGTATCCATCACGGAGGGCTTCTACATCAACACCATAGCCTCTCCGATGAAGTGTGAGTAGGTTACCTCAGACCTTCGGGTCCATAGTTATTAGCTAGATGGCTTCTTCTCTCTTTTTGGATCTCAATACAATGTTCTCCCCCTCTCCCGTGGAGATCTATTCGATGTAATCTTCTTTTTGCGGATTGTTTGTTGAGACCGATGAATTGTGGGTTTATGATCAAGTTTATCTATGAACAATATTTGAATCTTCTCTGAATTCTTTTATGTATGATTGGTTATCTTTGCAAGTCTCTTCAAATTATCAGTTTGGTTTGGCCTACTAGATTGATCTTTCTTGCAATGGGAGAAGTGCTTAGCTTTGGGTTCAATCTTGTGGTGTCCTTTCCCAGTGACAGTAGGGGCAGCAAGGCACATATTGTATTGTTGCCATCGAGGATAACAAGATGGGGTTTTATCATATTGCATGAATTTATCCCTCTGCATCATGTCATCTTGCTTAAGGCATTACTCTGTTTTCATGAACTTAATACTCTAGATGCATGCTGGATAGCGGTCGATGAGTGGAGTAATAGTAGTAGATGCAGGCAGGAGTCGGTCTACTTGTCTCGGACGTGATTCCTATATACATGATCATACCTAGATATTCTCATAACTATGCTCAATTATGTCAATTGCTCAACAGTAATTCGTTCACCCACTATAAAATACTTATGCTCTTGAGAGAAGCCACTAGTGAAACCTATGGCCCCCGGGTCTATCTTCACCATATTAATCTTCCAATACTTAGTTATTTCCTTTGCTTTTTTACTTTGCCTTTGTTTTACTTTGCATCTTTATCACAAAAATACCAAATATATTATCTTATCATATCTATCAGATCTCACTCTTGTAAGTGACCGTGAAGGGATTGACAACCCCTTATCGCGTTGGTTGCGAGGAGTCATTTGCTTTGTGCAGGTACTAGGGGACGCATGCGCAACCTCCTACTGGATTGATACCTTGGTTCTCAAAAACTGAGGGAAATACTTATGCTACTTTGCTGCATCATCCTTTCCTCTTCGGGGAAATCCAACACAGTGCTCAAGAGGTAGCAACCATACGCACGATATGAGCAACATAACCCTGCCAAGTTAGGGCATGCACCTCGGGGGGGAAATAGGATGGGTCAACTGTCTCTGAATCCTCCTCTGAGGAGCTATCTGTAACCAGCAAGACATGCGCTTCGTCAGATAGCATTGTCTGCTCTGAAGACCTTGTTTCCACTCCAGATTTTTCCATTACTATGCCGAATGGCTGATGCACAGGAAGAGTAATTGAATGTACTAAAATTGCTGACAAATTTAACACGTAATAAAAAATGATGTCATGATATAATTCACATATAAGATGACTAGCCAACCAGGGTGGCATTGCAAAATTCACATATATGATGTCTGGCTAAACAAGATGGCATTGCATGATTCACATATATGATAAAGAAACTAAACAGATGACATTGACACAAAGCATGTCTAAACTAAGCAGATGACATCTTTGATGTATACAGTAAGCAATGCAAGGCACCATATGCATGATATTACCAACATCAACATGCCAAGTTAGAGCGAAGACCTCATGGGGTAAATAGGAGTGGTCTTTTGCTTCTGAATCCCCCTCAAAACAGTTATCTTCCTCTTGATTACTATCCGAAATGGGTGGAGGGGGGGCCGCCTTTGCGCCCACCATGGAACGATGTCTGCATGAAATTTTATTGCCACGCAAGGCTCGTCTCTTTTTCTCTACATGTTCAGCTCCATTGTGTACAATAACTGACATGCATAGGAATAAAACATAGTGAGATTATGTAAGGAGTGCATGCACAAATCCAGAGTGATGGTGGCAAACTGTGGATAGACCCAAAACCAATGATAGCGGGCAGATAATAGCTTTAGTTAAAAATACATATAATGGCTCCTTCAATGTTTGTTTGCACCCAACATGAAACTCATAGTAGACACCCGAGATTAACCAGATAGTAGACAGATAGTACTGATTGCTGCCCCAATATGTACCCCACAACCATTTAAAAACTCAAGTTTCAGCATAAGTTTGGACCTGACTCGAAGTCTAATAGGTGAACACGACGATAAAGTAGCATGTCATCATATTAAGAGATGCATAACGTAAGCATACACGGAAGAGTGCGACCTCTCTTGCGGACCCGTGTAGTCCTCAAGGTCATCTGCTCAGTTGATGATGGTAATGCAATTGTCGTGGCTGTCGGCGGCGGGGAAGAAGATCTGAGGTGGCGAAAGACAGTATGGAGAGCGGATCCCTGCTGTGATGAACCCTTCCATTGTTGGAGCAGTTGAGCTGGGGTGGAACACAGCACCGCAGGAGCAGGACACACCACACAAGGTTTTCTTTGACACATATCTGTAACAGAAGTAATTGTGTAAGGGCTTGTTTGAATTTGAGGATTCTAACAATGCAGGGATAGGAAATAGACAGGAATAGGATAGGAATGCACGTGCAAAACAGAGAATTTAAAAACACAAGATTTCAGCCAATCTGGGTGTTTGGTTCACAAGAATTGGAAGATCACAGTATGCAAAGAAGCACGGTGAGATTAAGTCAAACCACAAGAAAATGTATGGTTATAATGCTATTATGCTACTATCTCTTAGTCTTGTGCTTCATGAATAGGAATTTGGAAAGGAGGACAAGTGGAAATTAAAATTCCTAAGGTTTTTCTTTCAAGGAGACACTAAAGGAACAAATCCTACAGTTTTCCTTTGCTCCATTCCTTTGCACCAAATTCATGAAAAGTAGTACCATAGGAAACTTTCCAATTCCTATGTTTTTCATTCAATTTTCCTTTCAAGCACTGGCGATTCTAGTAGGCAGGCTTGAGCAAGGAAAATCCTACACTAAAAAATGTTTTTGTGCTACTTCTATTACTTTGGACGCAGGACACTACCCTACTAGCTCAACTCCCAGGGCCATCGACAAATGCATAGCTCAAACGCGCAGAGATAAATAATGATGGCGTTCAAGAGAGTCCATCACGGATAGCTACGTTGCCTGGTACCTTACTACTTGTCATATAGTAGGATAAAATAATCGTATTTACCGTTACTCCGTGTGCTCAGTGGACAATATATATAACATGTAGAGTAAAAAAGATATGCAACAAGTGTACAACCTCTTTGGCAAAACCATGTCGATCTCAGCGTGATTGGGTTGGCCTGTGAGGATGTTCCGGATGACTTGGCTGTCGGAGGAGGGGAAGAAAATCTTAGGCATCTAGAGATGGAGCCCGAGGTACTGCTCCGCTGTGATGGAGGATTTCGTCATTGGAGCAGCTCCGGTGAGTTGTACAACACCGAGGCTGAAGCAGGACAAGAGAGACAACGTCAACCTAAGTGAAATTCTAATAGCATCTCCAATAGATGACGTAAAATACATAACCACAAAGTGCTAGATGTAAAATACATCAGCCTCTCATCTCTAAACTTAACTGTCGGGACTGAATTTAACTATCGAAACTGAACTTGACTATCGAAACTGAGTTTCGCTGTCAAAACTGAATTTTACTGTCGAAACTGGATGCACTAGAGGTGAGGCTACACGTCAGTCGACTGACTTTTTCATCTCTGGTCAGTCGATTTTGAAGCCGTTGGATACGAAATCAAGGGCCCGCAGTTCATCTTCAACCTCCACCCCCTGAGCCGCCAGCCACCACCGGCCAAACAGCTGCTCGCGGCCGGCGGTGCGGCACCCCGCCCGCCCTGAAAACACTCCCCACCGCCGGTCTGCCGCCGCCCCGGCCATCCCTCTAGGTCCCCCCGTTCCGAGCTTTTTCTCTGGCGATCCCCACACCACCACCCCACCATCGCCGGCGACCACCGCCCCCACCCTGAACCCTAAGATAGATAGTGGGGTACCTCTCTGGTGAGCCCCCCTCCCCGCTGCGGCTGGTTCTTCCTTAACTCCGGCGAGCCCCCCACCCCCTGGAAATCGACTGACCCAAAAGTCGATTCAGTCGACTGAAGTGTAGCTAAATCGGAACAGCATCACAAGTAAGAGCAAGAGCGAGAGCAGCAGCGCGAGCAAGAGCAAGAGCAGACAAGGCAGGGGACCGAGAGCAAGAGCAGAGTAGTGGTGCGGGCGAGAGCTAAAGCAGCAGCAGATCCTACTGATGTGGATGTCGCCGCCGAGGGAGCACCGCCATGGATGGAGCCACGCCGTGTCGGCTCGGGACCGAGCACCGGCAACACCGTGAGATCGAATCAAGAAGAAAATTCGGCGATTAGTGTACAACCTCTTTTGTGGCACCGATTAGGCCGCAGCTTCATCCGAGGAAACGGTGATGATGATGCTCTTCCGGTGGTGCAGGTGAAGACGGCGGTGTGGGAATGGATGTGGCGCTAAAGACGAGGGGAACGTCGGGGCAGCTCCTTGGAGGTGGAGGACAGGGTGGCTGAATCGGCGGGACGACCAAATCAACAACGGATCCTCATCCAGTACAGTGGATGAGGGACGTTGAGGTGTTGCTGTGGACGATGTCATCGGGGAAGAGGCTCCGGCTGGGTGGCGGACGGAGGAGGGTGTGGGCCTTCGCGGGTTTTCCTGGCCTTGGTGTATGAATAGGTGGGCGGATGGGATGGGAGTGGGGAACCATGGCTTATGGACGCGCTTGTCCGAAATGTGGGGTAAGTTACGGAAGTACCCCCACCGATTTGAGGCAGTTCTTTTGGTTCAAGGGTATCACAGGCATTTCGCGTGTCAAGATTTCACAGGAGGTGGGAGTTTTCATGCGCGTTGTAATTTTGGAATAGCAAGGCGCGGGTTAAGATGGAGGGAGTTGTCGGAGCACAACGAGACAAAGATTTATCTTAAATATTTCGGTGTAACAAGGCGTGGGTTGAAGAGGCAGGAGTTTCACAACATGATAGACAGAGACGCTAGCTTGAAATTTTGGCATAACAAGGCGCGGCTTGAAATTTCGGGAGAACAAGCTTAAGGTGTACCCCAAAAAAGACAATTTAGACTAGTATGATATACTACGTACAATGTGTTTAACACACACAACACGCACAGACACTATTTAGACTAGTAAGGTACACGTGCATTGCACACATGAGATTTGGCAACCAAATTATGAATAAATACCACATTATAGCATGTAAGCTTTGAGTCATATATGCATGATGTAGATGTTCGTTTAATTCTTATAGTTCATTTCATTCAAAATCATCTAGTTTTTATAAGAAAGCTAATCTATTTTCAGATTCATGGAATTGTGCATTATAAGGAAGAAAGTAAAAACAAATCATGTAGAAAAACATTTGGGCAATTCTGATACGGAAGATTCTAGAACAAAGAAGAAGTGCTTGTGTTTTGAGGTTTGTGCATTATGCTTAAGTTCAACCATAGATTCTTCTAGATTGTACATGTGGCAAAATCTGGTGGAATCTAGATGATATCCAACGGCCAATAGTGCTCAAATTTGCCAGCTCTGCACCATCGGATTGGCCTCATCCAACGACCATCTTTCAAAGTTAAAGTTATCCGCACACTATATAAAAAATATAAAATATAATATATATATAGGGGTATACATATAGATATGTGATGCGAAAGCCACCCATCATCTCCAATTAGAATAGTGTGTCCATGCACGGATGCAATGTGGCCAAACGATGTCTGCCATCGGTATCTCAAATTCAAACTAGTCTGACCTTGTTCAATGTGTATACATTACAACATGCTCGTTTCCAAACCACACCGCGCAGATCTCGGTTATATTCATGCATGCATGGGTTTCAAACATCATGATCTCTTATTCAAATATTTGAATTCAACTTTACATTGATTATGACCTCACCTAGTCTTTTACACCCACACATTGGTCTTCTCTTTATAATTGTACCACTAACTTTCTCTCGTGCATGCATGCACACACACTACCAGTCGGCATTATCCATCGCACACATGCAATCTTTTTCTTCAGGCCGGTCTCTCATCAAGGCACACACACACATCCCCCTCTTCATCATATCGGGCATTCTTTATCTCTCACATGCATGCGCAATGATCGATGTTCCTCTATGTGTGTGTGTATAGCTAGGTCTTTCATAGTTTTCCACATAAACCGATCAATCTATATATCTAGTGAGGTCTCACCCTCTTTCCCACGTCCACATCGATCAATCTATACCTCTCTATATAGGATTACATATATAGCTAATACACCCACATTAATTATATACCCAACGCCCCCTCTCATCATCCATGCCTTCCGCTTCATCTCTCAGATGCGCGCACAATGGCGAAGACAGGGGGAAGCAAGGGCCCTGCCCCCCTAACATCACTATATATCGAGGCTAATATGAATGTGATCATTAGACAATTGCTAGTAAAAATGGTTTAAGTTGATGAGTTGGCCCTCCTCTACAAATTGTTTAGACTATCCTAATTTTTTAGAATTTTTGAAGTTACAGAAGTATACAAAAGTTCCAGATTGCTACAGAATGTCCTGTTTTGACAGATTTCGTTTTCTATGTGTTGTTCGCTTATTTTGATGAATCTATGGGTTGTATCGGGGTTATGAATCATGGTGAAGTTGGAATACTGTATATATAATGCTAAATTGGAATGAGTTTACAACAGTACCTAAAGGTAGTGATTTGCTTTATTATACTAACGGATCTCATGAGGGTTTTGTCAAGTTTTGTGTGGATGAAGTGTTCGAAGATTGAGGAGTTATCAATATAAGAAGAATAGGAAGAGGCAAGATTTCAAGCTTGGGGATGCCCAAGGCACCCCAAGTAAATATTTAAGGGATACTCAAGCATCTAAGCTTGGGGATGCCCCGGTTGGCATCCCATCTTTCTTCTTCAACAATTATCGGTATACCTCGGTTTTTGTTTTGTTCACATGATATGTGTCTTTTATGTTTATTTATATTTTATTTTCCTATATGATCCTTGCTAGTATGAGATAGTCCATCATTTATTTGTAGAATGCTCTTTGTGCTTCACTTAAATCTTTTGATTATGGCTTTATAGAATGCTCTTTGTGTTTCACTTAAATCTTTTGAGTATGGCTTTATAGAATGCTTCGTGTTCTTCACTTATATATTTTGAGCTTGGATACTGGTAAATCTATATTATTTGTAGAATGATCTATGAACTTCACTTATACTCCCTTCGTCCCATAATGTAAGATGTTTTTTGATACTACACTAGTGTAAAAAAACGTCTTACATTATGGGACGAAGGGACTATTGTCGGTGTCAAAACCGGAAGATCTCGGGTAGGGGGTCCTGAACTGTGCGTCTAAGATGGATGGTAACAGGAGGCAAGGGACACGATGTTTACCCAGGTTCGGGCCCTCTTGATGGAGGTAATACCCTACGTCCTGCTTGATTGTTCTTGATGGAGGTAATACCCTACGTCCTGCTTGATTGTTCTTGATGAAGCAGAGATCGTGTCCCCCTTATTACGAGATTCTCATCAATACGGACATGGGTAACCCACTTGTGCCCGTTGGCATGACTCCTTGATTTTAGGCGAGTCCAAAACGGTCGCGAGGAGGATGCTTGATATTCACCCTCTTTATAAAGAGTCCAAGACCTGTCCTTTTTTCCTCTCGTGCTCAATCGAATCCTTCCCCCGCCTCGAGTTCCAACACCCCAGGCTCAGGTCAGGCGCTTCAGACCATCAGCCATGTCCAGATCCAACCTCCAAGGTCGGTGGATGCCTTCCTCTATCACAGAGGAGGACATCAAGAAGCTGAGAGAGGCCAGATATCTGATTGCCGAAATTTCGCACAGGCTGCCCGCCCGAGGGCAGGTCATCCCCACTCCCGAACCCAACAAGAGTGTTGTGTTCATCTCTCACTTCCTCCGAGGACTAGGCCTCGCTCTGGATCCCTTTGTTAGGGGGCTCATGTTCTATTATGGGCTGGATTTCCATGACCTGGCCCCGGATTCCCTCCTTCACTTCTCGTCGTTCATCGTTGTATGTGAGGCCTTCCTCCGCATTACCCCTCACTTCGGCCTGTGGCTCAAGACCTTCAATGTGAAGCCGAAGATGATCGAGGGGCGACACGCAGAGTGCGGAGGTGCCATGATAAGCAAAAGCGTTGATGCTCCATGGCTAGAGGGTTCCTTCTCAGAGGCGTCTAGCTTGTGGGAGCGGGAGTGGTTTTACATCACGGCTCCCCGAAGTACCAAGTGGGTAGCCGCCCCTGCCTTTCGCTCGGGCCCCCCACCACAACTGACATCATGGATCAGCAGGGGGCTGAGATGGGGTCCAACAAATGATGTGCCGATATTGCAGAGCCGCATCCGAGATCTCTTTGAGAGAGATTTCAGCCTGGTTATGATGATGCAAGTTATGCTAGTTCGCCGAGTCCAGCCTTGCAAACGTCGACCCCTCCGTATGTGGGAATTCAACCCGGAAGGACTGCGAACTATCCAACACTTCCTCGGCATGATGCTCGAGGAGATGTACAAATTGTTCTTCGGACCCCAAATAGAGTGTCCGGATACCACTGAGGATGCGGGTCTGAGCTGCAACCGCCCTGATACCCAAGTAAGTAATCCCATGGCCGAACACGCTATCCTTTTATTTATCATGACATCATTCTAAAAAGTCGCTCTTTGACCAGGACTGGATAACAAAGGCAAATATGATTAGGTGTTCGCCCCCCCCACCCCGAAGGCTTGGCCAATCCAGTACTGGACAGAATGCTCGAGCCGGCGCCTTATCAGGTGCCCTCAAAGGAAGGTGAAGGGGGGAATAAAGAGGCCGCAAGCAAGGTAATTAGCACCTCCACGAAGGAGGATAACCAGGGAGAAGAATCTGACATTCCCTCTCCCCCCGGAAGCAAGAGGACCACCTCTGAAGATCCGGAAACAAAGGCTTCCAAACGGGCGAAGAAATCCACGCCAGAGGGTCCTGCTTCAGAGGGTATTCTTGCCGCACAATGTCCGCAAGGGGATCATCCCTCTACCGAGCTGTAAGTAATCAAAAAGTACTTTAATAGTGAAAGTGTCCTACCTTACTTCCGAAGACAATAACCGAAGCTTATATCTTGTAGTTCGGATCGTAGCCCTTCTCAACAGAGTTCGTCCTCAGGGGATCTTCTTCCGGAGATGATGGAGAGTGAAACACCTCCCCCTGCCACCCCGCCTCATGAGGCGGGCGACCCTGAAGTGTCGTCGCGGAGGGTCTCTCCTGATCCGCCAAGGCCAGAGGGTAATCCTTTGGCTACCCGGAGTCCTCAGTATTCAGCTCCTAAAGAGAGCAACAGAAAGAGTATGGAACCGTACAGTGTGCGGTCGGACACACTGAAGGATCTTCTGGAGCAAGCGGCCATCTCAGAAGCGCATCATATGCTAATGGGTACGGTAATTGAAAGGATTTCATCCACTGAAAGCGGGTTGCATGAAGCTTTTATGAGTCTGCCGAAAGGCTTTGAGGTACGTGAAATAGTGTATATTTTTGACAGTATCGCACATGTTAGGTGTGTTGGAAATATGCCCTAGAGGTAATAATAAAATGGTTATTATTGTATTTCCTTGTTCATGATAATTGTCTATTGTTCATGCTATAATTGTATTAACTAGAAACCATAATACATGTGTGAATACATAGACCACAACATGTCCCTAGTAAGCCTCTAGTTGACTAGCTCGTTGATCAATAGATGGTTATGGTTTCCTGACCATGGACATTGGATGTCATTGATAACGGGATCACATCATTAGGAGAATGATGTGATGGACAAGACCCAATCCTGAGCATAGCACAAGACCGTGTAGTTTGTTTGCTAAAAGCTTTTCTAGTGTCAAGTATCATTTCCTTAGACCATGAGATTGTGGAACTCTCGGATACCATAGGAATGCTTTGGGTGTGCCAAATGTCACAACATAACCGGGTGGCTATAAAGGCACACTACGGGTATCTCCGAAAGTGTCTGTTGAGTTGGCACGAATCGAGACTGGGATTTGTCACTCCATGTGACGGAGAGGTATCTCTGGGCCCACTCAGTAATGCATCATCATAATGAGCTCAATGTGACTAATGAGTTAGCCACAGGATCATGCATTACGGAACGAGTAAAGAGACTTGCCGGTAACGAGATTGAACGAGGTATGGGGATACCGACGATCGAATCTCGGGCAAGTAACATACCGATAGACAAAGGGAATTGTATACGAGATTGATTGAATCCCCGACATCGTGGTTCATCCGATGAGATCATCGTGGAACATGTGGGAGCCAATATGGGTATCCAGATCCCGCTATTGGTTATTGGCTGGAGAGATGTCTCGGTCATGTCTGCATGTTTCCCGAACCCGTAGGGTCTACACACTTAAGGTTCGGTGACACTAGAGTTGTTATGGGAAATAGTATGTGGTTACCGAAGGTTGTTGGAGTCCGGACGAAGGGTATTGGAGTCCGGAATTGTTCCGGGGGTACCGGGTGACGACCAGCGTGTGTGAAAGTGGTTTCGGAGGCCCCGGCAAGCGTTGGGGGGCCTTATGGGCCAAGGGGAGGGGGCACACCAGCCCACTAAGGGTTTGTGCGCCCCTCCCACCCCATCTCACGTAACTTGGAGAGGTGGGGGCGCCTCCCCTAGGGCAGACACCCCTCCCGGCTTGGGGGCGTGTTTCCTAGGGGTGGGGGCGCCCAAACCCATCTAGGGTTTTCCCTGTGGCCGCAACCCCTCCCCTAGGGAACCCTAGGGCGCCTCCTCCACCCCCCTTCCCCCTATATATAGTGAGGGAGAGAGAGAGGGCAGCGGCACCCCTTCCCTGGCGCAGCCCCTCCCTCCTCCAACTCTTCCTTCTCCTCCGTAGAGCTTGGCGAAGCCCTGCAGGAATACCACAAACTCCACCACCACACCGTCATGCTGCCGGAGTTCTCCCTCAAGTTCTCCTCTCCTCTTGCTGGATCAAGAAGGAGGAGACGTCCCCATGCTGTACGTGTCTTGAACGCGGAGGCGCCGTCCGTTCGGCACTAGATCGGATCTTCCACGATTTGAATCGCCGCGAGTACGACTCCATCAACCACGTTCTTGTAATGCTTCCGCTTAGCGATCTTCAAGGGTATGAAGATGCACCCCCTCTCTCTCATTGCTAGCATCTTCTAGATTGGTCTTGGTGACACATAGGAAAATTTTGAATTATTGCTACGTTCCCCAACAAGGTGTGCCCTATGCAGATAGTAGCCCCTGAGACTCTGGTTGTCGTCGAAAACGGCGGCAAACAGAGGATCATAGTCCCAGGTAATAACCATACCACCTTTATGTGCAGGTGGCTGAAGCTCCGGGGTGGCTATCCGGACTGATGGGTTTGCCGAGCTAAAGCGGCAACTTGATGCGGCAGATGCCGACATCATGCTTGTCAACAAGCGGCTTGACGAGGCATGGGGTAAGTGATTTCTCCGGTGATCAACATACAGTGAGAGGAGCATGATGCCAATATCTTTAATATGTTGTTACTGCAGATGGAGCTGCCACCATGGAGACCCTTCGGGCGGAGCTTTCCCGAGCCAAGAAACAAGCAAGGAATAGCGATGCGGCCGCTCTAAAGGCGGTCGAAGAGCTGAGGGACGAACAGGCCGCGCACGGCCAGAGCAAGGAAAGAATAGCCAAGATGGCTGTTGAGTTAAAAGATGCCACTAACCGTTACAAGCTTCTTGAAAAAGAAAGCCGAGCGAGGGCGATGGACCTAGAGAAGGCCATGGTAGCCGCCAAGGAAGCCCGCTCCAAAATCAGAGCGGCGGAGGAGCTTCGTCAAGCTGCACATATCGTGGCTAGGAAGCTCTTCTTGTTGCGGACTAAGTTCGGAGATTCGAAGAATGCTCCTCTTGATCAACTATGGAGTTCTGCGGACGCCTATGTGGATTTGGCAGCAAGTGTTGCTGATGCGGCCGAGTACTTCAAGGATCAAAAAGATCGCGAAGTGGAAAAGCCGTTCTGGTCACAGTTCCATGCTCCAGTGCGTCTGCGGCTATTGAATGAGCGAATGGCCGAGTAGGCCGAGCTCCATAGGTTGTCCGGACTTGCCATGAGGTCTGTTGTGGATCATCTGTGGCCGGGAGGGCCAAGGCCGAATAGTTACTTTAGTTTAGTGCAACAATTCCTTGGTACTATGTCGCACATCGATGCTATGAAGAAGTTGGCGTGCGTAGAGGGTGCGCGGATGGCCTTTGCCCGTGTCAAGACATACTGGGCGGAGATGGAGGCCACCACTGTTGCAACACAGGGTTCAGCCGTGGGCCAAGTGGCTGCCGAGCACTACTTTGAAGAAGTTCTTGAAGGCGCTTGTTTGATAGAGGCTCAGTGCTCGAAGAATATTATGTTCTAGTGATATGTACTCCCATTGTAAAAACAATGTTTTATTGAGTTATCAAGGCTATGTTTATACTTTTGCCTAAAAGTATTATGATGCCTCCTATGCGGCTGTTTATGTATATATGTATATAACCTGAAAGTTTGCAGTCGTCGGCTTCCGCCCGCACGCATATAATGCGGGGGTGTTCGCAAAAAAACGCGTATTCACACTTGATCCAACGTCTTGGTCCATTAAGGAGGTGGTAGCGCAGCGAACGAGGCAATCGGACTATATTGCTTTAACACTTTCACTTAGCCATAGGAGTTTGATGGTGGGGCTACTATATAGCCCCTGGTACTTCTGCGCTCGTCCGAATACGGGGCGCGTACATACATAACCGGGAAACGGCCCTTCGTTAATGCGGAGGAATCCCGAAGATTCCGTTGAGTCATCGAGTGGTTGACCAGTCTCGCGCTTTATTATGATAGTTAGTTTTCGGCTTTCTCTACTGAGGTGCTCATCCGGATGAACCAGGGCACAATCGCAGTAGTTCTCCCAGTGCTACATTAGCTGATATAGCGGAACGTAAGGTACCAAAACGTGGGAGCCGGGCAAACCCAACATTTGACCAAAGACATGATTCGGAGCTCATGCATATAAGGCCAAACTCGTGACGCCGAACACTCCGTAAGGTATTCGGTCTTTATAACATATGTCGGGATGAACGATGCCCTTAATAATAAACCCCGAGTGTCCAGGTACATGCAATATCCTGACGTGGCCACATGCCAATAACGTCAGCATCCTTCTCGGTTGTATTGAGTATCCGGAGGATGTGAACAACAAGAGACAGTAAAAAAGGTTTCCACAGGGTCTTAATCTGAAAAGAAACCTTTGAGCGGGTCCCTGCTACACGTCTGTGCCTGTGTCTCCATTGTGCCGTGTCCTGGACGGGTGTAGCATGATTGTCATCTGTAAAAGATAAGAACTTAGGTGAAAGTTGCCGTGCCAAAAAATTGGTTATTATCAATAAACTATTAAAACTCAAGATAAGTCAAGTTGAGCCGGACTAGCCCTAATTACATGCGGGAAGCCCCTGGTACCGTCTAGGAGGGTTTGATCATCAAACCAATCTCATTTATATTTAATGGTGCACTGGACTCGTCTAACCGTGCCCATGGTCTTGACGACCTGTCATTTTTCTGGTTGGTGAGGCCGTCCAGTGCTAGGCTGTTAAAGCCGCCGCACACTCTTTCACGCATAGAAAACGCTCAGTATTTCCCTAACTGTGATGGTGCCACATGGACCGGGCATCTTAAGCTTGAGAGAAGCATAATGCGGTATTGCATTAAAACAAGCGAAAGCCGTTCTTCCGAGTAGTGCTTGATAGCCACTTCAGAATGGAGCGATGTAGAAAGTTAACCTTTCGCTTAGGAAGTTATCAGGAGAACCGAATACAACCTCTAGCAATAGAGAGCCCGTACAGCGGGCCTCTTGGCCTGGTATTACTCCCTTGAAGGTAGTATTACTATGGCTTATTTGTGTCGGGTCTATCCCCATTTTGCGGACTGTGTCCTGATATATCAAATTTAGACCACTGCCGCCGTCCATGAGGACTCGTGTGAGATGGTATCCGTTTATTATTGGGTCTAACACCAAGGCAGTCAATCCTTTGTGCCGGATGCTTGTCGCATGATCCCCGCAATCAAAAGTGATCAGGCAGGCCAACCAGGGGTTGAACCTAGGGGTGACGGGCTCTATGGCGCGTGTGTCTCGGAGTGCATATTTGCTTCTCCTCTTCGTCACATGGATCATGTTTACTGTTTTGACCTCTGGTTGAATTTTTTCTGTCCTCCAGTGCTTTGCTGGCGAGGTTCGTCCTCGTCTTCGCTTGGTATCTCCCCCCTTGTGTTCAACATTTAGCTTACCGGCCTGCTTGAAGACCAAGCATTCTCTGTGGGTGTGATTTGTAGTTTTATCAGGGGTGCCATGAATCTGACATAGTTTGTCAAGAATCTTGTTTAGGCCAGATGGTCCGTCTTTGAAAGGCCTTTTCCGCTGACCTGGTCGAGAGCCCCTGAATCCGGCATCGACCGCCGTATTATCTGGGCTATCTTCTTTATTTCAACGCTTGTTTTTATTGCGTCATGGTTTTCCATTGCCATCCCTAACTACGGATGTGCTTGGGTCGCTGGTGCTACTGCGGGCTAACCAGCTATCTTCGCCCGCGCAAAAGCGGGTCATGAGGCTTGTTAGGGCTGCCATTGTTCTCGGTTTTTCTTGGCCGAGGTGTCTGGCAAGCCATTCATCTCGGACGCTGTGTTTGAAAGCTGCTAAGGCTTCGGTGTCCGGACAGTCGACGATTTGGTTCTTCTTAGTGAGAAACATGTTCCAAAGCTTTCAGGAGGACTCTCCGGGCTGTTGAATTATATGGCTTAAATCGTCTGCATCCAGAGGTCGGACATATGTCCCTTGAAAACTAGCCCGAAAAGCGTCCTCGAGCTCCTCCCAACTTCCAATTGAGTTTTCGGGGAGGCTTTTCAGCCAGTGCCGAGCTGGTCCTTTAAGCTTGAGGGGCAAGTATTTGATGGCATGGAGATCGTCTCCGCAACCCATATGGATATGGAGGATAAAGTCCTCAATCCAGACCCCAGGGTCTGTGGTCCCGTCGTACGCCTCTATGTTCACTGGTTTGAATCCTTCTGGGAATTCGTGGTCCAGCACCTCATCGGTGAAACATAGGGGGTGTGCGGCACCCCTGTATTGGGATGTGCCATGGCGTTCAGACGGTTGTAGTATTCAGTTTTGATTTTGTGCCGGAGCACGCTTCCTAGATCCATAGATGGATCTGGTCATACCGGACTTTTGGCGCAAGTCCTCATGTGGATCGTGTGTTGACTTATATGCGACTTTGTTAGCCGCTCTATCGCGGTCACAAGGTGGTGGATCCGGCCGTTTGGCCGTTTCATCTTTTGGCTGTGTGGGCTCTAAGGCCTCATCATCGAATTTAGGTAATAGCTTGCGCTTTGGATAGCTCTTTGTGTGGTAACTTCCACCGTACTTTTCTTCATTGTCGAGCACCTTGTTCCACCTGCTGTTGAGCGTATTTCGTGCGGCCTTAAGCCTTTGCTTCTGCTTCTTCAGACTCCTCGCTGTGGCAATAAGCCTTCTGCGGAGGTTCTCTTGCTCCAAGTGCGTTTCCGGGATGATGTGTGCATCTTCGTCCGGACTGTTTTCCTCCCGAGAGGGGGTTTGATGAGGTTTATCCTCACCATCGCCATGTTCGGACGTTGGATCCGTACTATGTTCGCCGCTTGCAGCTTCATTGTGCTCTGCCACCGGGGCAATGTGGTCGTCGTTTCCTCTAGATTCGACTGGAGTGTTATTTTCTCTTGCATTGTTATCGCTGTTTTTGCTATGGCGGGACTTAGAGCGGTGCCGCTGACGTCGGTGCTTGGGTTGCTTCTTGGAGGGGCCATCCTCCGCTGTCTCTTCACCATTGCCTTCTTTGGGTGTATCCACCATGTATATGTCATGTGATGAAATGGTTGTCCTGCGCCCTGTGGGCGCTGGTTCCTGTTCGTCTCCTGCATCTTCATCCATGCCGTCGATGTCTTCGGAGTCGAAGTTGAGCATGTCGGTTAAGTCATCAACATTGGCTACTAAGTGGGTGGTGGGTGGGCAGCAAATTTCTTCGTCGTCCGCATCCCATTCTAGCCGGACATAGTTCGGCCAAGGTTCTCCTGACAAGGAGAGAGATCTTAATGAATTTAGCACATCGCCAAAAGGCAAGTGCTGAAAGATATCCGCGGAGGTTAACTCCATGATCGGTGCCCAGTCGGATTCGATAGGCACGGATGCAGGCAGCTCGGAGTCCGTTGCCGGAGATGAATCCAGTGGTTCGGCGACACGGCTCTCATAAGGGTTGAAGTCAGTATCCGGCTCCATCGCCACTGAGAGTGCAGCCTCCCTGGCTACTTGGATGGCACAATTTGCTCCGGATTGAAGGCCGGAGTAGTTGCAGAGGCGATTTCCCGAACACTGTCCGACGGAAGAGTTACGTCGTGCTCATCGTGACTGTGCGGCGCACCTGAAACGGGCTCGAATCCGTCGAAGATCAAGTCTCCACGGATGTCGGCAGTGTAGTTTAAATTTTCGAATCTGACCTGATGGCCAGGGGCGTAGCTCTCGATCTGCTCCAGATGGCCAAGCGAATTGGCCCGCAGTGCGAAGCCGCAGAATACAAAGATCTGTCCTGGGAGGAAAAGCTCACCTTGGACCGCATCGCTACCGATGATCGAAAGATCCATCAAGCCTTACGGTGACGACATAGTGGAACTCTCAATTAAAGCACCAATGTCAGTGTCAAAACCGGCAGATCTCGGGTAGGGGGTCCCGAACTGTGCGTCTAAGGCGGATGGTAACGGGAGGCAGGGGACACGATGTTTACCCAGGTTCGGGCCCTCTTGATGGAGGTAATACCATATGTCCTGCTTGATTGTTCTTGATGATATGAGTATTACAAGAGTTGATCTACCACGAGATCATAGAGGCTAAACCCTAGAAGCTAGCCTATGGTATGATTGTATGTTGTCCTACGGACTAAACCCTACAGTTTATATAGACACCGGAGGGGGCTAGGGTTACACAGAGTCGGTTACAAGGGAGGAGATCTACATATCTGTATTGCCTAGCTTGCCTTCCACACCAAGGAGAGTCCCATCCGAACACGGGACGAAGTCTTCAATCTTGTATCTTCATAGTCCAACAGTCTGGCCAAAGGATATAGTCCGGCTGTCCGGAGATCCCCTAATCCAGGACTCCCTCAACTATCTTTTAGAGTATGAATAAAATTATCATCAGAATTGGGCTTGGAAGAGTATCATTAGAATATCATGTCTGGCTAGGGGCGTTAAACAATAGCGCTTGTTGGGAGGCAACCCAATTTTGTTTTTATGTTTTTTGGTTTTTGGTTCTGTTTTTCAATAAATACACATTATTACTTATGTAGTAATTTTGTTTTAGTGTTTGTGCCAAGTAAGACCTTTGGGGTGGCTTACGGTGATGCCTGATTTGATCTTGCTGAAAAACAGAAACTTTTGCTTCCAGTAAAATAATTTTTGTTTCTAACAGAAGCATGATAAAATATTGATTCTTTTTGAACAAGGTTAATATGCAAATTTCCAAGGTTGTCCTAATTTTTTAGAATTTTTGGAGTAACATAAATATGGTTGTTGTTCAGATAATCACAGACTGTTCTGTTTTTTGACAGATTCTGTTATCAATGCATAGTTTGCTTGTTTTCTAGTTTCTATGACTTATATTGCTCAACATAAATTGTAGAAATGATATGGTATAGTAGGCATTGTGTGAGAACAACTATGAATCTTATCTTGACAGTACCAAAGTGAATGATTTCCTCTTTATCATACTAACCCATCTCATGAAGTTCCGTTAAGTTTTGTGTGATTGAAGTTCTCAAGTTTTGGGTGAGATATGGATACGAGGAGAATAAGGAGTGGAAAGACCCTAAGCTTGGGGATGCCCAAGCACCCCAAGGTAATATTCAAGGAAGACTCAAGCGCCTAAGCTTGGGGATGCCCCAGAAGGCATCCCCTCTTTCGTCTTCAAAACCATCGGTATACCTTACTCAAAGCTATATTTTTATTCGTCACATAATATGTGTTTTGCTTGGAGCGTATTTTAATTTTACTTGCTGTTTGAATAAAATCATTGGATCTGAAACCTTGAATGAGAGAGAGTCCTCCCATGGCTATTTAACTATTTGACTACTCATTGATCTTCACTTATATCATTCTGGAGTAGTTTTTTCATTTACTCTCGTGCTTCACTTATATCCTATGAGTAAATGGTTGAATGAATTGAATATCATAAATCTGAAATTATATATGCTTCATATGCTTATCCCATGGGGAGTAATGAATTCACATATAAGAAGTATAGGTGGTAAAATTTATTGAAAGTTAGCAAACACAACATTGGTCACTTGAACAATTCATGAAAGAATATTAAAGAAGAGAGATTTCACATATAAATATGCTATCTTGGACATCTTCTATGATTGTGAGCCCCATTAATTATTTTCAAACTCGAGAAAATTAGTTGAAGTTGGACAAGGAAGACAACATAATGAGTTATGTTTCGGTATATTTTCATAGAACTTGTATTGTTACTGATCCTCTAACATGTGGTGCCTGCTTAGGATCTTATGCTAGCCAAAATTTTGTAGTAAGTAGAGATACTACTTGTGCATCCAAAACCCTTAAACCCCGTTTCATGCCATGAGTGCTCACCATATCTACCTATGGATTGAATAAGATCCTTCAAGTAAGTTTTCATCGATGCAAAAGGCAATAAAAATTGCTCCTAAATATGTATGATCTTTTATTGTAAGGGAAAATAAGCATTGTACGAACTTGTGATGGTAAAGAAATAGAAGCGACAGACTGCATAATAAAGGTTGCTATCAGGCAATACAACGTGACGTTTATTTGCATTAAGGGTTTGCACATCCAAAATTAAAAAACGCATGACAACCTCTGCTTCCCTCTGCGAAGGGCCTATCTTTTACTTTCATGTATTTACTTTTATGCAAGAGTTAGTAGTATTCCTTCTTATTTCAACCTCAATTATTCTTTAGTTGGCAAGCATCATGTGGTGGGAAAGATCCAAGCATATATGGCCATTCAAATATATTCGATCATGAATTATTATTGTTGACAATTATCTATATGATAAGTAAGTTGGGAGGCAAAACATTAAGCCCCTATCTTTCTCTGTGTTTGACGGATGCTATTTGTTCTAAAAATATGCTTTGAGTGTTAGCAATCATGGAAGACTATATGATAGTTGAGTATGTGAAATTTGCTAAATCAAAGCTCTTACATAGACCCTTCCTGAAAATAAGATGAATTGCAATTGTTTGGTGACCGAGAACATGGTTTGTTAGTTTTCAAGAAACTTTATGGTCTATACTTTAACATGTGAATAGCTTGCTATTTGATCATGAGAAGTTTTATGAGATGAGATACTTTTTATGATAAAGAATAATGCTAGACAGAGTATTTGGAACTATCATTGATCAAATTTATGCACTATGCTAGCATTCACACTTCATAAATTATTTCTTTGATCATTTACCTACTCGAGGACGAGCAGGAATTAAGCTTGGGGATGCTGATACGTCTCTAACGTATCTATAATTTATGAAGTATTCATGCCATGTTTACAATAATTTTAGATGGTTTTGGTATGATTTGATTAGAACTAACCCAGACTAACATTGTTTTTAGCAGAACTACCGTGGTGTCATTTTTTGTGCAGAAATAAAAGTTCTCGGAATGGGATGGAAATTTACGGTGATTTTTTATGGACCAAAAGAGAACCCCGAAGCACAAGAGTTGTATTAGAAGAGTCTTGAGGCAACGACAAGGTAGGGGGGCACGCCCTACCCCCTAGGAGGGTCCTCCTACCTTGTCGTTGCCTCGTGGACCCCCTTGATGTCAGACCGACGCAAAAAATTACTATAAATACCAAATCCCCTAGAAATAAACCTAAATCGGGAGTTCCGCCGCCGTAAGCCTCTGTAGCCATGAAAAATCAATCTAGGCCCTCTCTGGCACCCTGCCGGAGGGGGCCATCATCATCGGAGGCCATGGTGGAGGATCCCGGAGGGGGCCATCATCACCATGGAGGCCAAAGACCAAAGGGAGAACCTCGCCCCATCTAGGGGGAGGCCATGAAGGAGGAAGCACAAGGGGGAGACCCTCTCCCCCCCTCTCGGTGGCACCGGAGTGCCATCAGGGGAACTATCGCCGTGGTGATCATCTTCATCAACATCACCATCTTCATCATGTTCCTCATCATTTTTCAGCGGTCCACTCTCCTGCACCCCGCTGTAATCCCCTACTTGAACATGGTGCTTTATGCCACATATTATGATCCAATGATGTGTTGCCCTCCTATGATGTTTTGAGTAGATTTCTTTTATCCTTTGGGTTGATTGATGATCTAGATTGGTTTGAGTTGAATGTTTTATTTTGGTGATGTCCTATGGTGCCTTCCGTGCCACGCACACATGAAGGATTTCCATTGTAGGGTGTTGCAATATGTTCATGATTTGCTTATAGTGGGTTGCTTGAGTGACAGAAGCATAAACACGAGTAAGGGGGCTGTTGCGTATGGGATAAAGGGGACTTGATACTTTAATGCTAGGGTTGGGTTTTACCTTAATGATCTTTTGTAGTTGCGGATGCTTGCTATAGTTCCAATCATAAGTGCATATGATCCAAGAAGAAAAAGTATGTTAGCTTATGCCTCTCCCTCATATAAAATTATAATGACGATTACCGATCTTGTTAACAATTTCCTAGGATAATTCCACACACTGATCCATCATTATTCCACACTCGCTATTTATAATATATAGTAATATATTCTAACTTTATATTAACAACACCTATTTTTATATTTTCGCTCTCCGATATAATGCAAAGCTATCCTCTTCATACCCACAAGGTAGTTTTATTTCTCGTTTCTAGATGAAAGCAAACGTTCTGTGTACATAGAGTCATATCAGTGGCAGATAGGACTTGAGAGAATAGTGATCTTACCTTTAGCTCCTTTTGGGTTCAACACTCCATACTTATCACTTCTACCTTTGGAAATTGCTATGATGATTCTTTGCACTTGGGGATTATCAAGCGCCGGGGGCGCTACCAGCAGCCCCCTCCGCCATGGGCGGCCGGGCAGAACCCGCGTCGTGCATGCCTATCATATGCCCGTCCCACGGGCTCCTGCGCTAGGTCTCCTCGCTCCTCATCTTGTGGGCCAGTAGGCGTTTTTTAGCGCACCATACCAGCCGGCTGGCGCCGGTTACGACAATCCCCTCGCCCGCCGCCTCTCGGTGGTATGGCCCGCGCGTCCAAGCGCTGCCCTACAGAGCTCCACACCCGCCGCCGATACCTGCGCCATGGGATCCCGCCCTCCTGGCCACCCTGCACTCTGCGCCGTCGCCGAGTAACTATGGCAGTGGAGGCGACTGGTACATGGACTCGGGTGCTACTGCGCACATGAACGCTCATCCTGGTAACCTATCCTCTTCTACTCCCGTTAACACACCCACTCGCATCACCATTGGCAACGGTTCTTCTTTACCGATCACTCATGTCGGTAGCACTAGTTATCCTTCTAGTTCCACACCTATCACTATGTCTAATGTCCTTGTTTCACCTGACTTAGTCACTAGCTTAGTCCCAGTTCATCGTCTTACTCATGAGAACCTGCTTACTGTTGAATTTGACGGTGTTGGTTTTTCTATGAAGGATGCCCGTACCCGGATGGTACTTCACCGATGTGACAACCCTGATGATCTCTCATAACCCACAAGTATAGGGGATAGCAACAATTTTCGAGGGTAGAGTATTCAACCCAAATTTATAGATTTGACGCAAGGGGATCCAAAGAATATTTGAAGGTATTAGCATCCGAGTTGTCAATTCAACCACACCTGGATATTAATTATCTGCAGCAACGTGATCAGCAGCAAAGTAATATGATAGTTTTGATAATAGTAGTAGCAGCAACAATAACGGTAACAGTGATAGCAGTAGTTTTGTAGCAAGCGCAATAGTAACGATAGCAGTAGTAACTTAGCAAGAACAATAAGGATAAATTCGTAGGCATTGGATTGATGACTTGTTGGATGATATTCATCATGAGACAATTATAACCTAGGGCGATACGGCACTAGCTCCAGTTCATCAATATAATGTAGGCATGTATTCCGTAAATAGTCACAAGTGCTTATGGAAAGAACTAGCATGACATCTTTTGTCCTACCCTCCCGTTGCAGCGGGGTCCATAATTGAAACTAAGGGATATTAAGGCCTCCTTTTGATAGAGAACCGGAACAAAGCATTAACACATGGTGAATACATGAACTCTTCAAACTACGGTCATCACCAGGAGTGGTCCCGGCTATTGTCACTCCGGGGTTGCCGGATCATAACACGTAGTAGGTGACTATAACTTGCAAGATCGGATCTAGAACAGATATAATGGTGATAACATAAATGGTTCAGATCTGAAATCATGGCACCTGGACCTAAAGTGATAAGCATTAAGCATGGCAATGTCATACAACATCAATCTTAGATCATAGTGGATACTAGGGATCAAGCCCTAACAAAACTAACTTGATCACATGATGAATCTCATCCAACTCCTCACCGGCCAGCGAGCCTACGAAGGAATTACTCACTCCGGGTGAGGAGCATCATGGAATTGGCGATGGAGAAGGGTTGGTGATGACGAAGAACGAAGATCCCCCTCTCCAGAGCCCCAAACGGACTCCAGATCTGGCCTCCCAATGAAGAATAGGAGGTGACGGCGGCTCCGTCTCGTGGATCATGATAATTCTTTCTCCCTGATTTTTCCTAGAAAAATAAGATTTTATAGCGTCGATTTAAGGGTCTGCAGGGCCACCAGGTGGGCACAAGCCACCTGGGCGCACCAGGAGAGGGGGGCGCGCCCTGGTGGGTTGTGCTCACCTAGGTGCCCCCGTCTGGTCGGTCTTGGCTCCAGAAATTCTTATTTATGATATAAAAATTCATCACAAAGTTTCGTTCCATTCCGAGAACTTTTATTTCTACACAAAAACAACACCATGGTAGTTCTGTTGAAAACAGCATCAGTCTAGGGTTAGTTTCATTCAAATCATGCAAACTAGAGTCCAAAACAAGAGGAAAAGCATTAGGAAAACTAGATACGTTGGAGACGTATCAGCTCCCCCAAGCTTAAACCTTTGCTTGTCCTCAAGCAATTCAGTTGATAAACTAAAAGTGAAAAAGAAAAACTTTTACAAACTCTTTTGCTCTTGTTTGCATAAATAAGCTTAAACAGCACCCAGGTTTTTAGCCAACATTATAACTAACCATGTCGACAATAACTCTTAAAGATTATATTAACTCATACAATGACATAATCAGCTACCAAGCAATAATAAGACATCTCAAATGGCAACATGTTGTCAAAACAACCATGATATAATATGACAATAGTGGTATCTCGCTAGCCCTTTCTGAGACCGCAAAACATAAATGCAGAGCACCTCCAAAGTCCAACCAGCGACTAAACATTGTAATTCATGGTAGAAAAGATCCAGTCATGATGCACCCAACATTAGCTGCACACAATGCATAAGTCATGACAGCTGTGCTCTCAGGTTCTAGCGCTTGTTTTAGAAGGTGATGACACAACATAAAGGTAAATAGATAGTCCCTTCGAGAGGGAAGCGGTGATTTGCAGAGGTGCCAGAGCTCAAGTTTTAAAGCAGAGATAAATGATATTTTGATACATGCACCCTTCTCATTTACTTCACGACTATCAGTTATCAATATCTCCCATGCTAAACAAGCTAGTGGCGATTCCCAAGCGATAAAAAGTAAAGGTTTTGACTCCATTGGGAGTTTTTGTTTGATTATTCGAGCGATTAACTCTTTTTGTACTTTGCAGTTTGGGACTGGGCATCCCTATTACCGCCCTTTTCTTGTGCGATGGCGAGTGAATAAACACTTGGCCTGAGAATAACCCACTTAGCATGGAAGATACCGACCACCTCCTATCGTTCCATGAATAATCCAAGCACACAAAACGGATATTTTTTTAAAAGTTTTTAGAGGTGGCACATGCAAGTTTACTTAGGACGACAGGGTAATATCGCATATAGGTAGGTATGGTGGACTCATCTGGAATAACTTTGGGTTCAAGGTTTTTGATGTACAAGCAGAATCCCCACTTAGTACAGGCGAAGGCTAGCAATTAGATTGAGAAGCGGCCAGCTAGAGAGCAACAACAATCATGATCATACATTATGCATAAGTAACATTGGACACTAGCATGAGTAGGATATGAACACCATGAACATAAATATCATAGAGGCTATGTTGGTTTTGATTCAACGACATGCATGAACATGTGCCAAGTCAAGCCACTCGAACATTCATAGGAGGATACCATATCATCATACTACATCACAATCATTTTAATGCAATGTTGACATGAAAGATAAATCATTATCCACTCCCGGCTACTTATGCATGGCATGAGAAACTACAATCTCTAATTATCATTGCAAACATGTTTAATCATAATGGGCCGAATCATGGTTACTAGGTTAAACATACTTACACAAACAGAACAAGTCGAGTGCATACCAGTTTCTCTCTGCCACAACCAGTTCATCAAATATCGTCATTATTTCCTTTCACTTGCATGACCAAACGATGTGAAAATAATAATAGTGCAAGAGTTCCATGGAATAAGCTGGAATCTGCAAAACATTGTATTCAACAGGAGAAGACAAGGTAAAATGATCTCTTTATTAGTTCAGCAATTATTCATATGAGAGCCACTCAACATTTTCATCGTGGTCTTCTCCTTGGCACAACTCGAATAAAAGGAAAAGAAAATCAGAGAAACACACTGAAATATTTTTGAAGTTTTTAGTTTTCTTGAGCAAGCAAATAAAAGGGAAAAGCAAAAACGAGAAAAACTATTTACACAGCAAAGCTCCCAACAAGCAAAAGGAGAACAAGGAAATATTTTGGGTTTTCTTTTTGATATTAATATTACAACTAAGCGTGCATAGAAAGTAAACTAACTACAACTATTTTTTTGGTTTTTCTGAAGTTTTTCAAACACACAAGAAGAAAGCAAGAAAAATAAATCTAAGCTTGGATGATACAATGAAAAAGTGTGAACACCAACAAATGGAATGAGTGAACATGAATGTAATGTTGGTGAGAAACACGTACTTCCCCAAGCTTAGGCTTTTGGCCTAACTTGGTAGTCGATTAGTAATCTGGATGGTTGTAGGGGTACTGAGGAGTGGGCATCCACTGATCCCACCGCGGAGGATCCTCCTCTGCCTCTGCAGCAGCTTGAGCATTCCGGTAGGCGATGATGTTCGCAGGCATGATCCTATATCCGCCCATGGCAACAGAATCAAACAAAGAAGGAGCAGGCAATGGAATAATATCATGAGTTTCAATGCTAAAAACCAGGTTATATGGAATAGGAATGTCAGGAGATCTATCATTAGTAAAATGATGGTGATCCATGGCTGTTCGGTCTAGGTAAACCTTGGTCAGAGGGTAATCATGAGGGCATATCTCAACCTCGAAGTGAGCCGCCAAACGAGTAGCATAAATCCCACCATGAACTTTACCCTTGTATTTATTAAGGTGGAGGTGACGAGCCACAATAGCTCCCAAGCTATAAGTGTTGTCTCCCTCTAATGCACAACGCAAAACAACAAGGTCTGTTGAGCTGAGCGCACCCACCTTCTCCCTAGCAAGAAAGCAGTTTGCAATGAAAAGAGCAAAGTAATGAAAAACAGGAAAATGCAAGCCAGCGGCAGTGATAGCTGACACCCCTCTCTCCTCTCCCACTGTCAAAGTACGATAAAAGGCCTCAAACTCAGTCGGCCTAGGCTCGGCTAAGCTCCCATCAGAAGGGATCATGCATATGTCACAAAATTCAGTAAGTGGTATCTGAAGGTTTTCAACATATAAATCAAAGCTCAATTCAGGAGGATTATTCCTAGGCGGGAAAGTAAAACTTTGAACAAAGATGTTTGTGAGGATTTGGTGCTATTCACACTCATCTGCGATGAAGTCGGTGAGGCTGGCATTAGCAGCATATTGCATGAACTCCTGAAGGATTCCAGCCTCTTCCAGGAACGGGGTGTGCGGCCATTCACACGGCCGTACTTCCGCCAACCTTCGAGGATGGAGATCACTATCAAATGACTCCCCAATAACACACTTGGAGTTCTTCCTAGAGCCAAACTTCCTAAATATATTCATGGTTTTCCTATGAACAAAATTCTGAAATTTATTAGCCCCCAAAATTTTCTCAACAAAACTTCACAAAAATGATACCAACTACTCATAGGGATACATAGAGGCCATAGCAAGCATTCAAACTACTTAGAACACTAAGAATTCAACATGCAAGATCATCTACAGCAGCACCAAGAGTAGCTAATTATTCAAAATATAAACCACTAAAACAAAAACTAATTAGACAAACGGTGGAGTCACATACCAAGCAACGATCCCCCGAAATAGTTTCGGAAATGGAGCTTCGAGCAAAGAGGTCAAAATCCACGGGCATGAGAGCAAGAACATGGGAGAGAGAGCAAGGGAGATTTTTTTCTGGAGGTAGGTGATGATGTGGTATGAAGAGATAAGTGAGGGGGGCCACGTGGGAACCACAACCCACCAGGGCGTGCCTGGGGGTCCTGGCGTGCCCAGGTGGGTTGTGCCCACCTGGTGCACCTCCCTCTTGTTAAGGCATGTCCCTCTCTAAGTAGTTTTGTTGATTGATGACAACGCTTTTGTGGACCAATCGTGTGCGTTGAGTATTCCATAGATTCATCCTTTGGCACGAGACGATCCCTTCCCCTCGGAGTTTTAAGCGAAGACGGTGTAGCTCTTTCGTTTCAGTTTTGGTGGACTTGTTTCGTAGGAGTCACCGTACTATCAAGAGGGGTCCGTATTGGAAAGGCTAGGGTGGAATCAGAACGTACACATCCCCTTTGCACCCTCTGAGCCTTCCCGCCTCGATGGAAGATCTTTAGCTGCTTCCTGTGTGAGCTATGGTCCCAATGGTAGTACCGCAGACCCCAGCGGCAATACCACTTAAGAGCCACAAGCGGCAGTACCGCTCCCCGGCGGTAGTACCGCCTGAGGATCTCAGTCGTAGTGCCACTGGTGTGCTATGCTTCTACCACCTCGACTCGAGGGTGTCGCCTCTCGTGTCGGGTTTTGCGGCACTAGAAGCGGCAGTAGAGGTGGTAGTACCGCTCACAAGCGGTAGTACCGCCCCTACCACCGCCACCAGTACCACCCTGGTTCCGGTTCTCATTCCACCCCTGGTCTCCCTCTGTCTGAACGATAGTACCGCGTGGGGGAGCGATAGTATCACGACACCCAGCGGTAGTACCGCTGTCCCCAGCGGTAGTACAGCTCTGTGCGGGGCTGAATGGGGGTAACAGTTGGATTGGCCCCCCTATAAAAGGAGGTCTTCTTCTCCAAGTTGACCCACCTCTTTTCCCTCAAGCTCCATTGTTGCTCCAAAGCTCATTTTCGCCCGATATCTCTCCCTAGCCAATCAAACTTGTTGATTCTTTGGGGATTGGTTGAGAAGGCCCGGATCTACACTTCCACCAAGAGAAATTTGATCCCCCCACTAATCCCTTGTGGATCTTGTTACTCTTGGGTGTTTGAGCACCCTAGATGGTTGAGGTCACCTCGGAGCCATATTCCATTGTGTTGAAGCTCCGTGGTATCGTTGGGAGCCTCCAATTGAGTTGTTGACATAGCCCCAACCTTGTTTGTAAAGGTTCGGTCGCCGCCTTCAAGGGCACCAATAGTGGAATCACGGCATCTTGCATTGTGTGATGGCGTGAGGAGAATACGGTGGCTCTAGTGGCTTCTTGGGGAGCATTGTGCCACCACACTGCTCCAATGGAGACATATTTCCCCTTAGAGGGAAGGAACTTCAGTAACACATCCTCATCTCCATCGGCTCCGCTATTTGTTATCTCTCACCCTTACTTGTGCAAGCTCATATTGTGTTGTATTCTTGCTTGCTTGTGTGCTTGTTGTTGTTGCATCATATAGGTTGCTCACCTAGTTGCATATCTAGACAACCTACTTTGATGCAAAGTTTAAATTGCTAAAGAAAAGCTAAAAATTGTTAGTTGCCTATTCACCCCCCTCTAGTCATCTATATCGATCATTTCAATTAGTATCAGAGCCTCGTCTCTTTATTAAGGACTTTGCTGTCTGAAGAGTATGGTTGACGCCATAGACGGTGGGGAGGAACACCCCAGTGTGATTCCGTCCTCGTCTACGGCCGATGGGGGTTCCTCGGTCTCTCGCAAGGAGTTCAATGCAGCTTTGGACACATTGAAAACCTCCATGACGACCGAGGTTGAAAGCATGAGCAATAAGTTTTTAGAAGGACTTAAATTATCCACCGCACCAATGAAAGTGGGTGATCCCACTAACAAGGTGACGGATGCTAACTCCGACAAGGGGGAAGCTGCGAGTGACAAAGTTCCTTTATCTAGTGGTAGAAGTGGGAATGGCATCTTTTCCCATGTTCAACCTCCACTTACTTATGGAGGACTGGTTCCCTCTACTCATTTGAATCATGTTTGTCCTCCTCCTAAGTTTGTGAAAAATGAAGATTTTGCCTCTTGGGTCTATCGCTTCAAAAGTCATTTAAATCATAGTTCTACTAACCTTTGGAGAATTATTGAGCAAGGTTTCTATCTGCATGACCCAAGCAACTTCACTCCTAGAGAAGTCGCGGATCATCAATTCAACGAGTCCGCCCTTTACATTCTCCAAGAGGCCACCCCCCCCACCGAAGATATTGCGCATCTCCAACTTTTCACTATGGCCAGGGAAGCATGGCAACATGTTGTTTCCATTTACAAGGGAAGCGCAATCATTCAACGCTCCAACTATGAAGTGGTTCAAGATGAAGCCGATGAGTTTGCAATGAATGAAGATGAAGAACCTCGTGAGCTTTACCGGAGATTAACCACCCTTGCGGTCTCACTCCGAGATCATGGGAGCAAGGATACAGATGACAATTGGATCAAGTGCAAATTTCTCAAGGCCATGATGCCTTACCACAAGGCCATGTCCTCCGTCATCTGTCAAAGGCCGGACCTCCACACCTTGTCCTCAAGTTAAGTGTTGGATGAGTTTGTGGCAATGAGAATCTTGTACAAGACCACCGACAATGCGGTGTTGCATTCTCAACGCGCAAAGAATCCCAACCTTTCCTTGAAAGCCAAGGCTAGTGTGGAAGAAGAGGATGAAGAGGAAGAAGAGGAGAGTAACCCCGAAGATACGAAATATGCTTATCATGAGCACATGGCTCTCGCTTCAAGACAATTTTGGAGCAAGAAGAACTCAAGGCCCAACTTCAACAAGAACAACTCAAGTGGCACCGAGGGCAAGCAATGTGTGAGGACATGCTATAAGCAATGTGAGCCACTTTGTTGCGGAATGCCCATATGAGAAGAGGGAAGACAATGGTGGCAAGCTTATCTGAAAAGACAAGGCTAAGTCCTTCCCCAACAAGAACAACTTCACCAAGAAAACTCCTCCCAAGGGGTTGGTGGCACAAGAAGAGTACAATGAGGATGATGATGATGATGAATACGGTGAGATGGTTTCCATGGCTTTTGTTGCCATTGCAACAAATCCTCGGGTGTCCCTCTTCGACTCACCCAATGAGAACATCACCGCCAAGTGCCTCATGGCCAAAGCCACTAACAAGGTAACCCCCAGCATCAAAACCTCCATCACCACTAATACCTCTTTGACGAATTGCATTGATGAAAGTGAGGGGTCCAATGGGGAAGAAAATGAATTTGAGTCTTTTATGAGTAAGCTTAAAGGTAAATCCAAGAAGTACTTTGTTGCTCTATTCGAACAATTTGGTGAAGCCAATGACATGATCGAGGCTCACGAAGATACCATCTCTAAGATGGAGGGACATAGTCGTGACTATTCCGATGAGATATAGGATCTCTCTACTGCTCTTGAGGAAGAGCTTGGTCATCGTTTGGATCTTGAGGAGTCACGCAACAATGATCATGCTAAATTAAAGAAAGATCTTGATCATGCTCTTGTTGTATATCATGTGCTCAATTCCAAGAAGGCCAAACTTGGGGTTGATCTTGCTAGACTCAAGGAGGAGTTTGATATACTTGACAAGGCTCACAAAGCCTTGAAGGGTGCTCATGCTAGCCTCAAAGAGTCTCATGATCAACTCCAAGTGAAGCTAACTAAGGAAAAAGCCACTTTCCTCATATGGTCTTAATTGATAATGCAAATGCTTCTAAATCATGTTGTCAGCATGTGCACCTTGTGGAGGAGAATGCTAAGTTGAAGGAGAACTTGAGAAAGGCCTTGTGTCTTGCATACAAGGTCAGAAGAACCTCAACGACCTTTTGAGCAATCAAAAGGAAGTTGTGGACAAGGAGGGAATTGTGTTCGCACCCAAGTCCAAGATCAAGAAGAAGAATGACAAGGCCAAATGACCTCCTCCTATCAAGCAAACTTTTGTGAAGGAGCGAGAGGGTGCTCCCAAGGATAAGGAGAACAATGTGAAGGGTGGTGATGTCAAGAAGGGCAATGCCACCCCTTCCAACAAAGTCGGCGACTTTAACCCTTCTTATGTGTTGTGTCGTGCTAGTGATGGGCATGTTTATGCTAAATTTTTTGGTTCTCCTTAAGAGTACATTGAATGGTCTATTTGGGTTCCTAAGACCCTTGTTACTAACATCAAATGACCCATTACAAAATGGGTACCTAAAACCAAGCATTGATCTCTTGTAGGTGTTTGCTTCCGGTGGGAGATCATGGTTGCTTGATAGTGGAGCCACTAATCATATGACCGGAAGCAAGGACTTAGTGGTGGACGTGCACAATATTCTATCTATGCCCACCAATGTCGAGTGGGGTGATGCCTCGTCTTCTAAGGTATTGGGTCTTGGCAAGGTTGTCATTTCTCATGATCTCATGATCGAGAAAGTCATGCTTGTTGAGTCCCTTGCATACAATTTGCTTTCCGTTCATCAACTTGCACTCATGGGCTTTGCCACTTTCTTTGATATTGATACCGTGGCCCTCTTGTGGAGCAAGACTCTTAAAGTAGCCTTTGTTGGGCATGTCGAGACTAGTCTCTATGTGATTAACTTTTCGAAGCGACCCACTAAGACCGTGACATGCCTAATGGATAAAGTTGATGTGGGATGGCTTTGGCATCGCCTTTAGCCCATGTCAATATGAGATCTTTGCAAAGTCTTCTCAAGGGGGACCATGTCCGTGGACTAACAAATGTTAGTTTTGCCAAAGATCATGCCTGATGTGCTTGTATTGAAGGAAAGCTACATGAGAAGGCTCACCCTCCCACTACTATCATCTACTCAAAGAGGCCCTTAGAGCTCCTTCACTTGGATCTCTTTGGACCTCCATCCTTTGATAGTCTTGGGGGCAGAAAGTATTGCTTGGTGATTGTGGATGATTATTCAAGATACACTTGGGTGTACTTCTTCAAGAGGAAGAGTGAGACCCAACAAACCGTCATTGACTTTACAAATGAAGCTCAACGCCAACATAATGCAAAGATCTTGACGATAAGAAGTGACAACGGCATTGAGTTCAAGAACTACACCTTGGATGAGTTTCTTAGTGATGAGGGGATCAAGCATCAATATTTCGCACCTTACACCCCTCACCAAAATGGTGTAGCGGAGAGAAAGAAGCAGACATTGATGGATGCGGCAAGGACCATGATGGCGGAGTTCAAGTCTCCATACAATTTTTGGGCCGAATCCATCAACACCGCATGTCATGCATCCAATCATCTCTATCTCCGCAAAGGCTTGAACAAAACTCCATATGAGATACTCACCGGTAACAAGCCCAACCTCAAGTACTTTCCGGTGTTCGGGTGTAAGTGTTTCATTCTCAAGAAAGGTGTTCGTTTGTCTAAATTTGAGGCTAGAGCTCATGAGGGCATATTTGTTAGTTATGCTACAAACTCTCATGCGTACCGTGTCCTCAATAAGTCCATGGACTTATTGAGGAGACGTGTAACGTGGAGTTTGATGAGAATAACGGCTCCCAAGTGGAGCAAAGTGGTACTTATGATGTAGGTGATGAAATTCCTCCCCAAGCCATAAGAAGAATGGGTGTTGGTCTTATCCTAACCATTGAGGAACTCCTTGTGGCCGAACGAGAAGGACAATGTTCCACTCAAGTGGAACCATCACCAACCCAAGACCCACACGCTTTTGAAGAACAAAGTGAAGGCCCTCAACTAACTGAACAAGAGCAAGAGCAAGATCAACCTCAAGATGGTGTTGACCCACCAAGTGATGCCCAAGGTCAAGTTCTCACCTCCGAGCAAGTTCAAGATCAAGAGCATGCTCAAGATCAATAATAAGCTCAAGACGATGCTCAAGATGATTAAGTTATCGCTCCTCAACTCACTCCCGAGGAGGAATTGGAGCGTCGTGCTGCCAAGATTGCATCCAAGCTCACTACCAAGGGTTATCTCATGACAAATGTGCTTGGAAGCTTAAGAAAGGGGGTAAGCACTCGTAGAAAATTAGAAAACTATTGTGAACATCACGTGTTAGTTTCTTGTGTTGAACCCCAAAAGGTCTATGAGGTGCTCGAGGATCCGGATTGGCTAAATTCCATGCATGAAGAACTCAACAACTTCGAGCACAACAAGGTGTGGAGATTGGTGCCAAGGCCAATGGGGAACCATAATGTCATTGGAACAAAGTGGATATTCAAGAACAAGCAATGTGCTCATGGAATTATCGTCCGCAACAAGGCTCGTTTGGTAGCACAAGGCTACTCCCAAGTCGAGGGTATCGACTACAGTGAAACCTTTGCTAATCAATTCGTTTGTTGATAGCTTATGCCTCTCATCATAACTTCAAGTTGCAACAAATGGATGTGAAGAGTGCTTTTCTTAATGGTCCTATTAATGAGTTGGTGTATGTCAAACAACCCCCGGGGTTCGAGGTTCCCTATTTCCCCGATGATGTGTACCAACTCGATAAGGCACTATATGGCCTTAAACAAGCCCCACGTGCATGGTATGAGCACCTTACCGAGTTGTTGCAAGATTGTGGATTTGAAATTGGGAAAATTGACCCCACTCTTTTTACTAAGAAGGTCAAAGGGGAGTTGTTTGTATGCCAAACATATGTTGATGATATTATCTTTGGTTCCCCTAACAAAGATTTCAATGAGGAATTTGCCGCTCTCATGACCTCGGAGTTCAAGATGTCCATGATGGGAGAATTGAAGTTTGATAACCCACAAGTATAGGGGATCACAATAGTTTTCGAGGGTAGAGTATTCAACCCAAATTTATTGATTCGACACAAGGGGAGCCAAAGAATATTCTCAAGTATTATCAGCTGAGTTGTCAATTCAACCACACCTGGAAACTTAATATCTGCAGCAAAGTATTTAGTAGCTAAGTAATATGATAGTAGTGGTAACGGTAGCAAAAGGTAACAATGGCAAAAGTAATGTTTTTGGTATTTTGTATTGATTGTAACAATAGCAACGGAAAAGTAAATAAGCGAAGAACAATATATGGAAAGCTCGTAGGTAATGGATCAGTGATGGAGAATTACGCCGGATGCGGTTCATCATGTAACAGTCATAACCTATGGTGATAGAACTAGCTCCAATTCATCAATGTAATATAGGCATGTATTCCAAATATAGTCATACGTGCTTATGGAAAAGAACTTGCATGACATCTTTTGTCCTACCCTCCCGTGGCAGCGGGGTCCTTATGGAAACTAAGGGATATTAAGGCCTCCTTTTAATAGAGTACCAGAACAAAGCATTAACACATAGTGAATACATGAACTCCTCAAACTACGGTCATCACCGGTAAGTATCCCGGTTATTGTCACTTCGGGGTTAACGGATCATAACACATAATAGGTGACTATAGACTTGCAAGATAGGATCAAGAACTCTCATATATTGATGAAAACATAATAGGTTCAGATCTAAAATCATGGCACTCGGGCCCTAGTGACAAGCATTAAGCATAGCAAAGTCATAGCAAATTCATACTCTAAATATAGTGGATACTAGGGATCAAACCCTAACAAAACTAACTCAATTACATGATAGATCCCATCCAACCCATCACCGTCCAGCAAGCCTACGATGGAATTACTCATGCACGGCGGTGAGCATCATGAAAATGGTGATGGAGGATGGTTGATGATGACGATGGTGACGGATTCCCCTCTCCGGAGCCCCGAAGGGACTCCAGATCAGCCCTCCCGAGAGGTTTTAGGGCTTTGCGGCGGCTCCGTATCGTAAAACGCGATGATTCCTTCTCCTTTATTTTTTCCTCTCCGAAACCAAATATATAGAGTTGGAGTTGAGGTCGGAGGAGCTCTAGGGGGCCCACGAGGTAGGGGGCGCGCCCCCACCCTCGTGGATAGGTGGTGGGCCCCCTGGTCTTCATCTTTTGAAAGGATTTTTTATTATTTAAAAATAGACGTTCCATGAAGTTTCAGGTCATTCCAAGAAGTTTTGTTTCTGCACATAAATAAAACCATGGCAATTCTGCTGAAAGCAGCGTCAGTCCGGGTTAGTTCCATTCAAATCATGCAAGTTAGAGTCCAAAACAAGGGCAAAAATGTTTGGAAAAGTAGATACAACGGAGACGTATCAACTCCCCCAAGCTTAAACCTTGGCTTGTCCTCAAGCAATTTAGTTGATAAACTGAAAGTGATAAAGAAAAACTTTTACAAACTCTGTTTGCTCTTGTTGTTGTAAATATGTAGAGCCAGCATTCAAGTTTTCAGCAAAGATTATGACTAACCACATTCACAATAACGCTTAGGTCTCAAGTTTACTCATATCAATGGCATAATCAACTAGCGAGCAATAATGATAAATCTCGGATGACAACACTTTCTCAAAACAATCATAATATGATATAACAAGATGGTATCTCGCTAGCCCTTTCTGAGACTGCAAAACATAAATGTAGAGCACCTTTAAAGATCAAGGACTGACTAGACATTGTAATTCATGGTAAAAGAGATCCAGTCAAGTCATACTCATGTAAACTAACAGTAATGAATGCAAATGACAGCGGTGCTCTCCAGCTGGTGCTTTTTAATAAGAGGATGATGACTCAACATAAAAGTAAATAGATAGGCCCTTCGCAAAGGGAAGCAGGGATTTGTAGAGGTGCTAGAGCTCGGTTTTGAAATAGAGGTGAATAATATTTTGAGCAGTATACTTTCATTGTCAACATAACAACCAAGAGATGGCGATATCTTCCATGCTACACACATCATAAGCGGTTCCCAAACAGAATGGTAAAGTTTATACTCCCCCTCCACCAACAAGCATCAATCCATGGCTTGCTCAAAACAATGAGTGCCTCGAACTAACAAGAGTCCCAGGGGGAGTTTTGTTTGCAATTATTTGGATTTAGTTTGCATAAAGCATGGGACTGGGCATCCCATTGACCAGCCACTTTCTCGTGAGTGAGGAGCGGAGTCCACTCCTCTTGAGAATAACCCGCCTAACATGGAAGATACGGACAACCCTAGTTGATACATGATCTATTCGAGCATACAAAACAGGATATTTATTTGAAGGTTTAGAGTTTGGCACATACAAATTTACTTGGAACGGCAGGTAGATACCGTATATAGGTAGGTATGGTGGACTCATGTGGAATAACTTTGGGGTTTATGGAGTTGGATGCACAAGCAGTATTCTCGCTTAGTACAGGTGAAGGCTATCAAGAGACTGGGAAGCGACCAGCTAGAGAGCGATAACAGTCATGAACATGCATTAAAATTAATCAACATCGAATGCAAGCATGAGTAGGATATAATCCACCATGAACATAAATATCGTGAAGGCTATGTTGATTTTGTTTCAACTACATGCGTGAACATGTGCCAAGTCAAGTCACTTAAATCATTCAGAGGAGGATACCACCCTATCATACCACATCATAACCATTTTAATAGCATGTTGGCACACAAGGTAAACCATTATAACTCATAGCTAATCAAGCATGGCACAAGAAACTATGATCTCTAGTTGTCATTGCAAACATGTTTATTCATAATAGGCTGAATCAAGAACGATGAACTAATCATATTTACAAAAACAAAAGAGGTCGAGTTCATAGGAGCCTTTCTCATCTCAGTCAGTCCATCATATATCGTCATAATTGACTTTCACTTGCACGAGAAGACAAGGCAATAGTGCGTGTGCATTGGACTAAGCTGGAATCTGCAAGCATTCAATAAACAGGAGAAGACAAGGCAATATGGACTCTTGGTTAAATCAACAATTATGCATATAGGAGCCACTTCAACAATTTAATCATGGTCTTCTCCTATCGACCCCCAAAGAAAAAGAAAAGAAATAAAACTATTTACACGGGAAAGCTCCCAACAAGCAAAAGAAGAACATGAAATCTTTTTGGGTTTTCCTTTTTTAGTTACTACTACAAGCACGGAAAGTGAACTAATTAAAAGCTACAACTATTTTTTGGGTCTTTCTTAAGGTCTATTAAACACACAAGAAGAAAGCATAAAAAGGAAATAAACTAGCATGGATGATACAATGAAAAAGTATGAGCACCGACATCTAGCAATGAGTGTGTGAACATAAATGTAATGTCGGTGAGAAATACGTACTCCCCCAAGCTTAGGCTTTTGGCCTAAGTTGGTCTATGGCTACGGCTGGCCAAGCGGATATCCATAATAATAGTTGGGGTCGTACTGAGATGCAGCGGCTATCGCCTCCTGAGCTGCAGCGTGGCGACGAGCGGCCTCAGCCCTCCTCTCGTACTCATGTGCCTCCTCTCTGGTAATAAAATATCTTCGTTTTGTCTGATAATCAAAGAAGGCAGGAGCAGGGAGAGTAATATGGACAACACGCCGTCTGTCAAAGATTAGTCGATACTGGAGAGGTGATTCACTCCTCTCAACATACTGGTGGTGAACCATAGCATTAAAATCTAAATAAGCAGGAGGCAACTCAATATCATCTTCACGTATGGCTATACCAAGAAAATTAGCTATGCGGGTTGCATAAATTCCACCAAAGAACTCCATTAAATCTATTAAGATGCAACCTACATGCAACAATGGGCCCAAATTATAAGATTTATCTCCTAACACAGCACTCCTAAGAATACTGAAGTCAGGAACACACATGTGACATGCCTCATCTTTACCATTAATGCATCTACCTATGAAGAGAGCAAAATAATGTATGTCAGGAAAGTGAATGCTCCCTATGGTAGCTTGTGTTATATCTCTAGATTCCCCCACAGTTATACTAGCAAGAAAATCTCTAAATTCGGATTTGCGAGGTTCCCTGACACTACCCCATTGTGGAAGTTTGCAAGAAGTTGTAAAATCCTCTAAGTCCATAGTGTAAGAATTTTCATAAAGATCAAACATGACAGTTGGAGAATTCGTGAAGATGGAAATTCAATCCTCCTCACAGAGGAACTAGTAAGATAGTGATATTGGCTGTACTTTTCTTCCTCGAAGCTCACAAGATCCGCGTTACACAAATATGCGTTAAATTCTTCCTTAATTCCCGCTCGATCGATAAAGTTCTCAGAAGGCCATTCAGAAGGACGCACTGGGGCGTCTCTTGGTGGTTCTTCATCAGCATCACGCATTACAAGCCTGGGTCCACCTTGGAACATTTTCCTAAGCATATTTCTTCCTCTGAAAAATTTCTGAAATTTTTAGTAACTTCAAAATAAAAGTGAACCAAACTCAATAATATTGGTAGCAACTACTCATACAAGTGTCTAGAGCCTTTATCATGCATCAAAACTACTTGGAACCATATAAATTTGACATGCAAGCTCAAGAACATGGTCACCTAGGCAGCACAAATTTGCAATGAATAAAGCACTAGAACAAAACTAATTGGACCAATGGAGGAGTCAGATACCAAGGAACAATCTCCTCAAGCAATTTTATGAGAGGTGCTTTGAGCAAGGAGATCGAAAATGGCAGCAAAACGAGCTTGGACTCGGGTTTGAGCTGGTTATTCGTGTCTGTGGGAGGAAGAAGGAGTGTGTGGGTGAAATGATAAATGGAGGAGGGCTACCGTGGGCCCATGAGGCAGGGGGCGCCCAGGGGGGTAGGGCGCGCCCCTGACCCTCGTGGCCAGGTGCCAGCTTCTCCTGATGTGTTCTTAGTGCCAAATATTCTCAAATATTCGAGAAAAAATCATATTTAAATTTCAGGGCATTTGGAGAAATTTTATTTTCGGGGTATTTTTATATTGCACGGGTAATTCAGATAACAGACAGAAAATACTATTTTTATTTTATTTAATATAAATAACAGAAAGTAAAAGGAGGGTACAGCAGGTTGTGCCTTCTAGTTTCATCCATCTCGTGCTCATCAAAAGGAAACCACTAACAAGGTTGATCAAGTCTTGTTAACGAACTCATTCCGAATAACATGGAACCGGAGAAATTTCGAATAACACTATGTTACCTCAACGGGGATATGCACATCCCCAATAATAAGAATATCATATTTCTTCTTGACAATAGGAAGAGGAAATTCAAAACCTCCAAATATAATCGATGGAATTTTTCCAGTAGAGTTGATACTATGAACTTGAGGTTGTTTCCTCGGAAAGTGTACCGTATGCTCATTACCATTAACATGAAAAGTGATATTGCCTTTAGTGCAATCAATAACAGCCCCTGTAGTATTCAAAAAGGGTCTTCCAAGAATAATAGACATACTATCGTCCTCGGGAATATCAAGAATAACAAAGTCCATTAAAATAGTAATGTTTGCAACTACAACAGGCACGTCCTCACAAATACCGACAGGTATAGCAGTTGATTTATTAGCCATTTGCAAAGATATTTCAGTAGGTGTCAACTTATTCAAATCAAGTCTACAATATAAAGAGATCGGCATAACACTAACACCGGCTCCAAGATCACATAAAGCACTTTTAACATAGTTTCTTTTAATAGAGCATGGTATAGTGGTACTCCTGGATCTCCAAGTTTCTTTGGTATTCCATCCTTAAAAGTATAATTAGCAAGCATGGTGGAAATTTCAGCTTCCGGTATCTTTCTTTTATTTGTAACAATATCTTTCATGTACTTAGCATAAGGGTTCATTTTAAGCATATCAGTTAATCGCATACGCAAAAAGATAGGTCTAATCATTTCAACAAAGTGCTCAAAATCCTCATCATCCTTTTTCTTGGATGGTTTGGGAGGAAAAGGCATGGGTTTCTGAACCCATGGTTCTCTTTCTTTACCATGTTTCCTAGCAACAAAGTCTTTTTTATCATAATGTTGATTCTTTGATTGTGGGTTATCAAGATCAACAGCAGGTTCAATTTCTATATCATTATCATTACTAGGTTGAGCATCATCATGAACATTATCATTAGTTTCAGGTTCATTACCAGATTGTGTTTCAGCATCAGAGATAGAAATATCATTTGGATTCCCAGGTGTTTCAGTGATAGGTTTACTAGAAGCATGCAAAGTCCTATCGTTTTTCTTTTTCTTCCTATTAGAAGGACTAGGTGCATCTACATTATTTCTCTGAAAATCTTGCTCAATTCTCTTAGGATGGCCTTCAGGATACAAAGGTTCCTGAGTCATTTTACTAACTCTAGTCATAACTCTAACATCATTATCATTATTCTTACTATTCAGTTCATTGAGCAAATCATTTTGAGCTTTAAGTACTTGTTCTACTTGAGTGGTAACCATAGAAGCATGTTTACTAATAAGTTTAAGTTCACCTTTAACATTAGCCATATAATCACCCAAGTGTTCAAGCATATTTGAATTGTATTTCAATTGTCTACCAAAATAAGCATTAAAGTCTTCTTGCTTAGCCATAAATTTATCAAACTCTTCTAAGCATGTGCTAGCAAACTTAGTAAATGGGATTTTAGCTTTATCATATCTATAGAGAGAATTTACCTTTACTACCCATGTCGGGTTATCAAGACCATGAGTTTCTTCAATAGGTAATGGATTAAGATCATATGTTTCTTCAACAGGCGGTAAATTAAGACCATGTATTTCTTCAGTAGGAGGTAAATTCTTAACATCTTGAGCTTTAATACCTTTTTCTTTCATAGATTTCTTTACCTCTTGCATATCTTCAGGACTGAGAAATAGAATACCTCTCTTCTTCAGAGTTGGTTCAGGAATAGGCTCAGGAAATGGCTCAGGAGGTGTCCAATTATTTTCAATTGTCAGCATATTATTCAATAGAATTTCAGCTTCATCCGGTGTTCTTTCCCTGAAAACAGAACCAGCACAACTATCCAGGTAATCTCTGGAGGTATCGGTTAGTCCATTATAAAAGATACCAAGTATTTCATTTTTCTTAAGAGAATGATCAAGCAAAGCATTAAGTAATTTGAGAAGCCTCCCCCAAGCTTGTGGGAGACTCTCTTCTTCAATTTGCACAAAATTATATACATCCCTCAAAGCAGCTTGTTTCTTATGAGCAGGGAAATATTTAGCAGAGAAGTAATAAATCATATCCTGGGGACTATGCACACAACCAGGTACAAGAGAATTAAACCATATCTTAGCATCACCATTTAATGAGAACGGAAATATTTTAAGGATATAAAAGTAACGAGTTCTCTCATCATTAGTGAACAGGGTAGCTATATCATTTAATTTAGTAAGATGTGCCACAACAATTTCAGATTCATAGCCATGAAAAGGATCAGATTCAACCAAAGTAATTATACCAGGATCAACAGAGAATTCATAATCCTTATCGGTAACACAGATAGGTGAGTAGAAAAAGCAGGGTCAGGTTTCATTCTAGCATTAAGAGATTGCTGCTTCCATTTAGCTAATAACCTCTTGAGTTCGTATCTATCTTTGCAAGCTAAAATAGCTAAAAAAAAGCTTCTTTATCAAAAAACATAACCCTTAGGAATTGTCGGAGTAATTGGACACGGATACCCCGAAGACGGTGAGACAAGAATTCAAGACAACGGGGCTAGTAAAGCCCCTCAGTCCAACTACCTGGCCGGCGGCTGACTGCTGGCTGCTGACTGCTCCACCAGGCCGACTGCTGGCTGCGGACTGCTCCACCAGGCCGACTACTGGCTGCCAACTGCTCCACCAGGCCGACTGCTGGCTGCCGACTACTCCACCAGGCCGACTGCTGGCTGCCGACTGCTCCACCAGGCCGAGTGCTGGCTGCCGACTCCTCCGCCAGGCCGACTGCCCAAAGTCAACTGCAGCCTGACGAGACACCAACGGGACGACCATACCGCGACATCATCTACAGTGTACCATGTCCCCTGGGTACTGATTTATAAAGTACCCCAGGGGACAAGCACGACATGCACCATGCCACTAGCCATGCCTACATAGCTTGGCTTGTAAGCTACCCAAGGTAGCTTACAACCAAAGCCACTACCACCCATGCCAACTCCTATATATATAGGCACACATCCATCCATCAGGGGATGGACTCACTCACGCACACACACAAGCAAGCTAGCTAGAAAGAGAGCTAGCTAGCAAGCCATCCACACACACGCATGAGCATACACATGCTCACGGCCATGAGCCATGAGCATGGCCGGCCACTAGAGCATGCCACATACACACATATATGAAACCAGATGCCTGTGGCACTGCTTTCAGATATAGCTCCAGGAGCACTCTGTACCAGATATACCAGATATACTCAGACATGCAGGAGTAGGGGTGTTATCTCTCCGGAGAGCCCCGAACCTGGGTAAACTAGCGCGTGCTACTCGCATACCCGTCCCTGGATATTCCGGCAGCAGTCTTGCCCTCACACGAAGCCACCTTGTGGCATATGTCGTCTTGCACTCCCCATGAGAATACCACGACATTTGGCGCCCACCGTGGGGCGGTACTATGCTACCGCGCTGCTGCTGGTTTCGCTGTCCGGGCAGGACCCTTTTTTCTTCCTCGCCTCGGCCGCGGCGTCATCCCGTCTCTCTGGTAGCGCTCGGGGGCTCGACATCGACCAGCCCCCAGAGCGGCCGCGAGGGGTGGCGCGTCCTCGCCGTCGGCCTCTTCGTCATCACCACCGCAACGCTGGCCGTCCGTCCGTGTGTGCCGCGCCGGGCCTCGTTTCGGTCGGCCATGACCATCCACGCGCCGCTCACATATGCTCCCCTTCGCGTTGTGCCTTGCTCCGGCCGAAGCACGCATTTTCCACTCCATATCTCATCTATGCAACCAAGCTTGCTAGCTGCTAAGTCAAACAATAGTCAAATAGTCAAACCATTGGCCATACACTCTGCATATACATTAGCCGTACATCGGCTAGATAATCCGTATGTTTGCCCGCCTCTGCTATGTGCGTGCTCGCCGGCCTCGCACCCGCGCTGCCACGGCCGCGTCTCGCTAGCTCTGCCCGCTGCAACATGCGGCTGCTCCCCCGAGCACCTCCTGCAACCGAGTCCTCCCGCCGCGTCGTGCCGACCCCGCCTCGCCACTGGACTCGCGCACGACCGCCTTCACCTCAGCCCGCTTCTGCTGCGCGTCATCCAGCGCTCCCCGCGGTGCTTCGTCCCCTGCGTAGGCCACCAGCTCGCCCCGGCTCCAGCGCCCAGCCAGCTTCGGTCGTCCTCGCGCCCGTCTGCGGCCGGCCTCGTGTGCCCGTGTCTTCCTCCGCCAGGCCGGCCTCGGCCGTGTCCGGCCTCGCGCGGCCTCGCGCGCCTCACCTCTCCTTCGCTCAAGCCAGCGGCTGCGCCCCCGTGCACACCAGCTCTGTGCCTCCGCGACCATCGGCCCGCTGCCGGCTGCTCCTCATGCCCGGCTACCACCTTCCCGCAGCCGGCTTCCCGCAACTCCGCCATCGCCCCACGCTCGGTCTCCGCACCCGGTGGCTTGGCGGGCCGCCTCGCGCCACGCCGGCTGCTGCCCCGGATGCCTGCTCCGCCACTACCCCGGGCCAACTTGGCGCCCGCGCTGCCCCTGGCCGGCTGCCGGCTAGCCGCTCCTCTGATCCGCCCCACCAGCTGGCCGGGTCGCCACTGCCGCCTCTGCGTGCCGGCTCCGCCTTGCCGCGCTGGCGGGGTCACCGCTGCCGCCTCCCGCGCGCCGGCTCCGCCTTGCCGCGCTGGCCGGATCACCGCTGCCGCCTCCCGCGCGCCGGCTCCGCCTTGCCGCGCTGGCCGGGTCGCCATTGCCTCCTCCCGTGCACCAGCTCTGCCTTGCCGCGTTGGCCGGGTCACCGCTGCCGCCTCCCGTGCGCCAGCTCCACCTTGCCACGCTGGCCGGGTCGCCGCTGGCGCCTCCCGCGCGCCGGCTCAGCCTGACCACTCCTCCGTCCACCAGCCCATGTGCGCCGGCTCCCGCTGCTCAGCACCCGCGGCCGGCTGTTCGTGCAAAAAAAGAGTCGTTTGGTCACTATGGCCGGCTGCTCGTGCAAAAGAGATGAGTCTGGCTACCCACAGCCGGCTAGAAAAGTCCGCGGCCGGGTGGTAGTAATAAAAATAAGAAAGAAAGAGAGAGGCCGGTTAGAAAAATATTGCCGGCTGCCTACCCGGCTGGAAAGAAAGAAGAAGTGTCCGTTCGGCTATATGGGCAGACAAAAAAGAAAGAGAAGAGAGGATCTGACTGCGCAGACTGTAGTCCAGCTGACTGCTCTAGTCGACCGCCCGCGTCGCTGCCTGGCCGACCGACGAGCCGGTCCGGCTACGCATAGCCGACTGAACAAGCAAAAGAAGAAGAAAAAGTAGTTGCCAGGAGATCCGGCCCGACAGCTCAGCAGTCGGCCCAGATCTCGGGGGCTACACCCAGCGAGTGCGCTGACGCGCCCCCGCGAAGAAGACAAAGTAGTTGCTAGGAGATCCGGCCCGACCGCTCAGCAGTCGGCCCAGATCTCGGGGGCTACACCCAGTGGGTGCGCTGACGCGCCCCCGCAAAGAAGAAGACGGAATAGTCGCCGGGAGATCCGGCCCGACTGCTCAGCAGTCAGCCCGAATCTCTGGGGCTATACCCAGTGGGTGCGCTGGCGCGCCCCCACGGAAGATTGCAAATAAGAGAAGAGTTTTGTCTGGCTCCGAGCAGCCGGCAAAATAGAAAAAGAAAAAAAAGGTGCTGCAAGACACCTCGCTGCCTGGCCGGTCGAGCCTGACCGTCCGGGACCCCTTCGAGCACCCGGAGGCTCGAAGGCTACACCCAGCGGGTGTGCCAGCGCGCTCAGCAAGCATTGAGCCACGTCGGCTGTCTTTGGCAAACTCTTCCTCGGCTACACAACAAACGAATGTGAGCTCCTCACCCGCATATTTTTTGCACCACGCGATCACGGATAACCCCGAGCGATGCTCGAGGGCTGTCTTCGCATTTTATTACAGTTGCATCACTGTTCGCCCCGGCGCTAGCCAGAGTTGGCTCGAGGGCTGGCCGCTTGGCCTGAGACGTTAGTTCCCGCAGACGGCTTAGTACCGTGCGCGGTACCAAAGGCCCACTCTTAGTCACAGACCGCAGAGCGGCTGTCCGGCTAGCAAGAGTGAACGCTGGAGGCCACCCACGCGAAAAACGTCCGGGAAGAAAAACAGTTCGGGCAACCCAGTCGTTTCCTTTACAAGTATCTACTCGGTTGAATCTGCTCCCAGACTCTGAGTACTGTACACTCCACTTCGCGGCCCACTCTCAGCCACAGACCGCAGAGCGGCTGTCCGGCAAGCAAGAGCACAAGCCAAGAAGTGGAGGGACAACAAAAATGATTAAGGGGGCTCGGACGAAACCAAGTCGGCACCCTCGGCATAAAACTTGCAATGCTAAAAGCTAACATTTGATATATCTGTGTGGACTAACTTTGTCTTTTTCATGATCATTTCCATGAACACTCGCCAAAAAACCTCCGCCCAACTTTGCCAAGTTGCCCGGAGGCTTGGGGGCTACTGTCAGAGTAATTGGACACGGATACCCCGAAGACGGCGAGACAAGAATTCAAGACATCGGGGCTAGTAAAGCCCCTCAGTCCAACTACCTGGCCGGCGGCTGACTGCTGGCTGCTGACTGCTCCACCAGGCCGACTGCTGGCTGCCGACTGCTGGATGCCGACTACTGGCTGCCGACTGCTCCACCAGGCCGACTGCTGGCTATCGACTGCTCCACCAGGCCGACTGCTGGCTACCGACTGCTCCACCAGGCCGACTGCTGGCTGCCGACTGCTCCACCAGGCCGACTTCTGGCTGCCGACTGCTCCACCAGGCCGACTGCTGGTTGTCGACTCCTCCACCAGGACGACTGCCCGAAGTCAACTACAGCCTGACGAGACACCGACTGGACGACCATACCGCGACGTCATCTACAGTGTACCGTGTCCCCTGGGTACTGATTTATAAAGTACCCCTGGGGACAAGCACGACATGCACCATGCCACTAGCCATGCCTACATAGCTTGGCTTGTAAGCTACCCAAGGTAGCTTAGAACCAAAGCCACTACCACCCATGCCAACTCCTATATATATAGGCACACATCCATCCATCAGGGGATGGACTCACTCACGCGCACACACAAGCAAGCTAGCTAGCAAGAGAGCTAGCTAGCAAGCCATCCACACGTAGGCATGAGCATACACATGCTCACGGCCATGAGCCATGAGCATGGTCAGCCACTAGAGCATGCCACATACACGCATATATGAAACCAGATGCCTGTGGCACTGCTTTCAGATACAGCTCCAGGAGCACTCTGTACCAGATATACCAGATATACTCAGACATGCAGGAGTAGGGGTTTTATCTCTCCGGAGAGCCCCAAACCTGGGTAAACTAGCGCGTGCTACTTGCATACCCGTCCCTGGATATTCCGGCAGCAGTCTTGCCCTCACATGAAGCCACCTTGTGGCATATGTCATCTTGCACCCCCCGTGAGAATACCACGACAGGAATAACGGGAAAGTCTTCATCATCACTTTCATCAGTATTATCAGATTCAATATTTTCACTCTCTCTAATCCTAGCAAGTTGTTCATCAAGAAATTCACCAAGTGGCACAGTAGTATCAAGCATAGAAGTAGTTTCATCATAAGTATCATGCATAGCAGAAGTGGCATCATCAATAACATGTGACATATCAGAACGAATAGCAGAAGCAGGTTTAGGTGTCGCAAGCATACTCAAAACAGAAGGTGAATCAAGTGAATAGCTAGATGGCAGTTCCTTACCTCCCCTCGTAGTTGAGCGATAAATCTTGGTTTTTGGATCTCTCAAGTTCTTCATAATGATAAGCAGATATAAATCCCAAGTGACTCAAAGAATAGAGATATGCTCCCCGGCAACGACGCCCGAAAATAGTCTTCATAACCCACAAGTATAGGGGATCGCAACAGTTTTCGAGGGTAGAGTATTCAACCCAAATTTATTGATTCGACACAAGGGGAGCCAAAGAATATTCTCAAGTATTAGCAGCTGAGTTTTCAATTCAACCACACCTGGAAACTGTTGGAAATATGCCCTAGAGGCAATAATAAATTGGTTACTATTATATTTCCTTGTTCATGATAATCGTTTATTATCCATGCTAGAATTGTATTGATAGGAAACTCAGATACATGTGTGGATACATAGACAACACCATGTCCCTAGTAAGCCTCTAGTTGACTAGCTCGTTGATCAATAGATGGTTACGGTTTCTTGACCATGGACATTGGATGTCGTTGATAACGGGATCACATCATTAAGAGAATGATGTGATGGACAAGACCCAATCCTAAGCCTAGCACAAGATCATGTAGTTCGTATGCTAAAGCTTTTCTAATGTCAAGTATCATTCCTTAGACCATGAGATTGTGCAACTCCCGTATACCGTAGGAGTGCTTTGGGTGTGCCAAACGTCACAACGTAACTGGGTGGCTATAAAGGTACACTACAGGTATCTCCGAAAGTGTCCGTTGGGTTGGCACGAATCGAGACTGGGATTTGTCACTCCGTGTAAACGGAGAGGTATCTCTGGGCCCACTCGGTAGGACATCATCATAATGTGCACAATGTGATCAAGGAGTTGATCACGGGATGATGTGTTACGGAACGAGTAAAGAGACTTGCCAGTAACGAGATTGAACAAGGTATCGGGATACCGACGATCGAATCTCGGGCAAGTATCGTACCGCTAGACAAAGGGAATTGTATACGGGATTCATTAAGTCCTTGACATCGTGGTTCATCCGATGAGATCATCGTGGAGCATGTGGGAGCCAACATGGGTATCCAGATCTCGTTGTTGGTTATTGACCGGAGAGGTGTCTCGGTCATGTCTGCATGTTTCCCGAACCCGTAGGGTCTACACACTTAAGGTTCAATGATGCTAGGGTTATAGGGAAAGTATGTACGCGGTTACCGAATGTTGTTTGGAGTCTCGGATGAGATCCCGGACGTCACAAGGAGTTCCGGAATGGTCCTGAGGTGAAGATTGATATATAGGAAGTATGGTTTTGGCCACCGGAAGTGTTCCGGGCATCACCGGTAGTGTACCGGGACCCCTGGAGGGGTCCAGGGGTCCACCAGGTGGGGCCACCAGCCCCGGAGGCCTACATGGGCCAATAGTGGGAAGGGACCAGCCCCTAGGTGGGCTGGGGCGCCTCCCACCAAGGCCCAAGGTGCCTCCAAGAGGGGAAGGGGGCAAACCCTAGGCTCAGATGGGCCTAAGGCCCACCTAGTGGTGCGCCCCTGTCGGGGATATACCCCGTGGTGTAAACCGGCCGGAAGTTAACCCGACCGGACTTGGCGGTTTATCTAAATACCTCGCGGACACTTGGTGAGTTACTGGCGACCCGCCCTGACCTGGCGGTTTACAAGCAACCCACCTGGTCATTATGACTCACTGGTGATCCGCCGTGCGGGATCGATGGATAACAAGGCCCAAAGCCCAGAAGGCCGGTTCACGTTTAACGGTGGGCTGGTTTAAGAGGAAAGGCAAGAGGAACATTATCTTACAAGGAGCTAAGACCTGGACTTGTATCCGGTTTGTATTAGAGATAGACTAGTCCTAATCCTAATAGGACTCCACATGTAAACCGCCCCTTCAACATATATAAGGAGGGGCAGGGCTCCCCAAAAGGGGGAAGAGGGACAAGATTCACAAGTTCCACAAGTTGGACAAGTTAGGTTTAGACAATAGCTCTCGAGATAGAGCACACTTGTAACCGTGATCATCATCATCAATATCAATGAAGCAGGATGTAGGCTTTTACCTCCATAGTGAGGGGCTGAACCTGGGTAAAACATCGCATCTCTCGTCCCGCTCAACCCCTCTCAAGCTACCACATAGATGTGTTGGCCTCGCGACTAAGTCCTGACACTAAGGACATCTGCCGTGACGTTTCCATGACAGCCCCCCTCTCTTCCCCCTTGGCCGCCCCCTAGATGGGATCTAGGGCTGGCCGCCACCCCTAGGGAGGGAACCCTAGGTGGGGGTGCAGCCCCTCCCCTCCCCCTATATATACTTGAGGTTTGGGGCTGCCCAACACATGTGATTTGCTCTCCCTGTTGGCGCAGCCCTACCCCTCTCCCTCCTCGTCTCTCGTAGTGCTTGGCGAAGCCCTGCTGGAGTCCCGCGCTCCTCCACCACCACCACGCCATCGTGCTGCTGTTGGATGGAGTCTTCCCCAACCTCTCCTTCTCCCCTTGCTGGATCAAGGCGTAGGAGACGTCACCGGGCTGTACCGTGTGTTGAACACGGAGGTGCCGTCCGTTCGGCACTAGGATCATCGGTGATTTGGATCACGACGAGTACTACTCCATCAACCCCGTTCACTTGAATGCTTCCGCTTAGCGATCTACAAGGGTATGTAGATGCACTCTCCTTCCCCTCATTGCTATATTACTCCATAGATTGATCTTGGTGATGCGTAGAAAATTTTGAATTTCTGCTACGTTCCCCAACAGTGGCATCATGAGCTAGGTCTATGCATAGTTACTATGCACGAGTAGAACACAAAGTCGTTGTGGGCGTCGATATTGTCAATTATCTTGCCGTTACTAGTCTTATCTTGATTCGACGGCATCGTGGGATGAAGCGGCCCGGACCAACCTTACACGTACGCTTACGTGAGACCGGTTCCACCGACTGACATGCACTAGTTGCATAAGGTGGCTGGCGGGTGTCTGTCTCTCCCACTTTAGTCGGATCGGATTCGATGAACAGGGTCCTTATGAAGGGTAAATAGAAATTGGCAATTCATGTTGTGGTTTTGGCGTAGGTAAGAAACGTTCTTGCTAGAAACCTATAGCAGCCAGGTAAAAACTTGCAACAACAATTAGAGGACGTCTAACTTGTTTTTGCAGCAAGTGTTTTGTGATGTGATATGGCCAAAGGATCTGATGAATGATATATATGTGATGTATGAGATCGTGTTCTTGTAATAGGAATCATGACTTGCATGTCGATGAGTATGACAACCGGCAGGAGCCATAGGAGTTGTCTTTATTTTTGTATGACCTGCGTGTCATTGAGAAACGCCATGTAAATTACTTTACTTTATTGCTAAACGTGTTAGCCATAGTAGTAGAAGTAATAGTTGGCGAGCAACTTCATGGAGACACGATGATGGAGATCATGATGATGGAGATCATGGTGTCATGCCGGTGACAAGATGATCATGGAGCCCCAAGGTGGAGTTCAAAGGAGCTATATGATATTGGCCATATCATGTCACTATTATTTGATTGCATGTGATGTTTATCATGTTTTTGCATCTTGTTTACTTAGAACGATGGTAGTAAAGAAGATGATCCCTCATAATAATTTCAAGAAAGTGTTCCCCCTAACTGTGCACCGTTGCGACAGTTCGTTGTTTCGAAGCACCACGTGATGATCGGGTGTGATAGATTCCAACGTTCACATACAATGGGTGTAAGACAGATTTACACATGCAAACACTTAGGTTGACTTGACGAGCCTAGCATGTACAGACATGGCCTCGGAACACAGAAGACCGAAAGGTCGAACATGAGTCGTATAGAAGATACGATCAACATGAAGATGTTCATCGATGTTGACTAGTCCGTCTCACGTGATGATCGGACACGGCCTAGTTGACTCGGATCATGTAATCACTTAGATGACTAGAGGGATGTCTATCTGAGTGGGAGTTCATAAGATGAACTTAATTATCCTGAACATAGTCAAAAGGTCTTCGCAAATTATGTCGTGGCTCGCGCTTCAGTTCTACTGTTTAGATATGTTCCTGGAGAAAATTTAGTTGAAAGTTGATAGTAGCAATTATGCGGAATAGGTCCGTAAACTGAGGATTGTCCTCATTGCTTCATAGAAGGCTTGTGTCCTTAATGCATCGCTCAGTGTGCTGAACCTCGAACGTCGTCTGTGGATGTTGCGAACATCTGACATACACATTTTGATAACTACGTGATAGTTCAGTTAAACAGTTTAGAGTTGAGGCACCGAAGACGTTTTGAAACGTCGCGAAACATATGAGATGTTTCGAGGGCTGAAATTGGGATTTCAGGCTCGTGCCCACGTCAAGAGGTATAAGACCTCCGACGATTTTCTTAGCCTGCAAACTAAGGGAGAAAAGCTCAATTGTTGAGCTTGTGCTCAGATTGTCTGAGTACAACAATCATTTGAATCGAGTGGGAGTTGATCTTCCAGATGAGATATTGATGTTTCTCCGAACTCATTACCACCAAGCTGCTAGAGCTTCGTGATGAACTATAATATATCAGGGACATATATGATGATCCTTGAGATATTCGCGATGTTTGACACCACAAAAGTAGAAATCAAGAAGGAGCATCAATTGTTGATGGTTGGTGAAACCACTAGTTTCAAGAAGGGCAAGGGCAAGAAGGGATACTTCATGAAACGGAAAATCAGCTGCTGCTCTAGTGAAGAAACCCAAGGTTGAACCCAAACCCGAGACTAAGTGCTTTTGTAATAAGGGGAACAACCACTGGAGCAGAATTACCCTAGATACTTGGTAGATGAGAAGGCTGGCAAGGTCGATAGAAGTATATTGGATATACATTGTGTTAATGTGTACTTTACTAGTACTCCTAGTAGCACCATGGTATTAGATACCGGTTCGGTTGCTAAATGTTAGTAAACTCGAAATAAAAGGCTGCGGAGTAAACGGAGACTAGCTAAAGGTGAGCTGGCAATATGTGTTTGAAGTTTTTCCAAGCTTGATGTGATCAAGCATCGCACGCTCCCTCTACCATCGAGATTGGTGTTTGCTTTGAGCATAGACATGATTGGATTATGTCTATCGCAATACGGTTATTCATTTAAGGAGAATAATGGTTATTCTGTTTATTTGAATAATACCTTCAGTGGTCTTGCACCTAAAATGAATGGTTTATTGAATCTCGATCGTGGTGATACACATGTTCATGTCAAAAGATATAAGATAGTAATGATAGTACCACCTACTTGTGGCACTGCCACGTAAGTCATATCGGTATAAAACGCATGAAGAAGCTCCATGTTGATGGATCTTTGGGCTCACTCGTTTTGAAAAGTTTGAGACATGCGAACCATGTCTATTGGTGTATATGCATGAAGAAACTCCATGCAAATGGACCGTTTGGACTCACTTGATTTTGAATCACTTGAGACATGCAAATCATACCACATGGGCAAGATGACTGAAAGCCTCGTTTTCAGTAAAATGGAACTAGAAAGCAACTTGTTGGAAGTAATACATTTTGATGTGTGCAGTCCAATGAGTGCTGAGGCGTGTAGTGGATATCGTTATGTTCTTACTTCACAGATGATTTGAGTAGATGTTGAGTATATTTACTTGATGAATCACGAGTCTGAATTATTGAAAGGTTCAAGTAATTTCAGGGTGAAGTTGAAAGATCGTCGTGACAAGAGGATAAAATATCTATGATATGATCATAGAGATGAATATCTGAATTACGAGTTTGGCACAGAATTAAGACATTGTGGAAATTGTTTCACAACTAATACAGCCTGAAACACCATAGTATGATGGTGTGTCCGAACATCATAACTGCACCCTATTGGATATGATGCATACCATGATGTCTCTTATCGAATTACCATGATAGTTTATGGGTTACGCATTAGAGACAACCACATTCACTTTAAATAGGGCACCACGTAATTCTGATGAGATGACACCATATTAACTATGGTTTAGAGAAACCTAAGCTGTCATTTGTTAAAAGGTTTGGGGCTGCGACGCTTATGTGAAAAGTTTCAGGCTGACAAGCTCGAACCCAAAGCGGATAAATGCATCTTCATAGGACACCCAAAACAGTTGGGTGTACCTCCTGTCTCAGATCCGAAAGCAATAAGGGATTGTTTCTAGAATCAGGTCCTTTCCCGAGGAAAAGTTTCTCTCAAAAGAATTGAGTGGGAGGATGGTGGAGACTTGATGAGGTTATTAAACCGTCTCTTCAACTAGTGTGTGACAGGGCACAGGAAGTTGTTCCTGCGGCACCTACACCAATTGAAGTGGAAGCTTATGATAGTGATCATGAAACTTCAGATCAAGTCACTACCAAACCTCGTGGGATGACAAGGATGCGTACTACTTCAGAATGGTACGTAATCCTGTCTTGGAAGTCATGTTGCTAGACAACAATGAACCTACGAGCTATGGAGAAGCGATGGTGGGCCTAGATTCCAAAATGGCTCGAGGCCATATAATCCGAGAGAGGATCCATATATGAAAACAAAGTGTAGACTTTAGAAGAACTACTTGATGGTCGTAAGGCTGTTAGGTACATATGGATTTTAAAAGGAAGACGGACAATGATGGTAAGTATCACCATTAAGAAAGCTCGACTTGTCGTTAAGATGTTTTCCGACAAGTTCAAGGAGTTGACTACGATGAGACTTTCTCACTCCTAGCGATGCTAAGAGTCTATTGGAATTATATTAGCGATTACTGCATTATTTATGAAATCTTGCAGATAGGATGTCAAAACATTGTTTCCTCGACGATTTTCTTGAGGAAAGGTTGTATGTGATACAACTGGAAGGTTTTGTCAATCCTAAAAGATGCTAACAAGTATGCAAAGCTCCGGCAATCCTTCTAAGGACTGGAGTAAGCATCTTGGAGATGGAATGTATGCTTTGATGAGATGATCAAAGTTTTTGGGTGTATACAATGTTTATGAGAAACTTGTATTTCCAAAGAAATGAGTGGGAGCACTATAGAATTTATGATGAGTATATGTTGTTGACATATTGTTGATCAGAAATGACGTAGAATTTCTGGAAAGCATATAGGGTTATTTGGAAAGTGTTTTTCAATGGAAAGCCTGGATTAAGCTACTTGAACATTGAGCATCAAGATCTATAAGGATAGATCAAAACACTTAATGGTACTTTCAAATGAGCACATACCTTGACATGATCTTGAAGGTGTTCAAGATGGATCAGTCAAAGAAGGAGTTCTTGCCTGAGTTGTAAGGTATGAAGTTAAGACTTAAAGCTCGACCACGGCAGAAGAAAGAGGAAGGACGAAGGTCGTCCCCTATGCTTTTGTCGTAGGCTTCATACGGTATGCCATGCTGAGTACCACACCTGATGTGTGCCTTGCCACATATTTTGCAAGAGGGTACAAAGGTGATCTAGGAGTAGATCACCAGATAGCGGTCTAAATTATCCTTAGAGGAATAAGGATATGTTTCTTGGTTATGGAGGTGATAAAGAGTTCAACGTAAAGAGTTACGTCGATGCAAGCTTAACACCTATCCGGATAGCTCTGGGTAGAGATACCGGATACGTATAATGGAGCAACAATTTAGAATAGCTCCAAGTAGAACAGTTATTTGAAATGGCTCCAAATGTACCGTAGTAGTTGCATCTACAAGATGACATAGAAATTTGCGAAGTACATACGGATCTGAATGCTGCAGACCCGTTGACTGAAACCTCTCTCACAAGCATAACATGATCAAACCCAGAACTCTTTGGGTGTTAGTCACATGGGGATGTGACCTTGAGTGTTAATCACATATCGATGTGAACTGGATTATTGACTCTAGTGCAAGCGGGAGACTGTTGGAAATATGCCCTAGAGGCAATAATAAATTGGTTGTTATTATATTTCCTTGTTCATGATAATCGTTTATTATCCATGCTAGAATTGTATTGATAGGAAACTCAGATACATGTGTGGATACATAGACAACACCATGTCCCTAGTAAGCCTCTAGTTGACTAGCTCATTGATCAATAGATGGTTACGGTTTCCTGACCATGGACATTGGATGTCGTTGATAACGGGATCACATCATTAGGAGAATGATGTGATGGACAAGACCCAATCCTAAGCCTAGAACAAGATCATGTAGTTCGTATGCTAAAGCTTTTCTAATGTCAAGTATCATTCCTTAGACCATGAGATTGTGCAACTCCCGGATACCGTAGGAGTGCTTTGGGTGTGCCAAACGTCACAAGTAACTGGGTGGCTATAAAGGTACACTACAGGTATCTCCGAAAGTGTCTGTTGGGTTGGCACGAATCGAGACTGGGATTTTTCACTCCGTTTAAACGGAGAGGTATCTCTGGGCCCACTCGGTAGGACATCATCATGATGTGCACAATGTGATGAAGGAGTTGATCATGAGATGATGTGTTACGGAACGAGAAAAGAGACTTGCCGGTAACGAGATTGAACAAGCTATCGGGATACCGACGATCGAATCTCGGGCAAGTATCGTACCGCTAGACAAAGGGAATTGTATACGGGATTCATTAAGTCCTTGACATCGTGGTTCATCCGATGAGATCATCGTGGAGCATGTGGGAGCCAACATGGGTATCCAGATGCCACTGTTGGTTATTGACCGGAGAGGTGTCTTGGTCATGTCTGCATGTTTCCCGAACCCGTAGGGTCTACACACTTAAGGTTCGATGACGCTAGGGTTATAGGGAAAGTATGTACGCGGTTACCGAATGTTGTTCGGAGTCCCGGATGAGATCCCGGACGTCACAAGGAGTTCCGTAATGGTCCAGAGGTAAGGATTGATATATAGGAAGTATGGTTTTGGCCACCGGAAGTGTTCCGGCATCACCGGTAGTGTACCGGGACCACCGAAGGGGTCCGGGGGTCCACCAGGTGGGGCCACCAGCCCCGGAGGCCTACATGGGCCAATAGTGGGAAGGGACCAGCCCCTGGGTGGGTTGGGGCGCCTCCCACCAAGGCCCAAGGCGCCTCCAAGAGTGGAAGGGGGCAAACCTTAGGCTCAGATGGGCCTAAGGCCCACCTAGTGGTGCGCCCCCCTCTTTTCCCCCTTGGCTGCCCCCTAGATGGGATCTAGGGCTGGCCGCCACCCCTAGGGAGGGAACCCTAGGTGGGGGCCCAGCCCCTCCCCTCCCCCTATATATACTTGAGGTTTGGGGCTGCCCAACACATGTGATTTGCTCTCCCTGTTGGCGCAGCCCTACCCCTCTCCCTCCTCGTCTCTCGTAGTGCTTGGCGAAGCCCTGCTGGAGTCCCGCGCTCCTCCACCACCACCACGCCGTCGTGCTGCTGCTGGATGGAGTCTTCCCCAACCTCTCCTTCTCCCCTTGCTGGATCAAGGCATAGGAGACGTCACCGGGTTGTATGTGTGTTGAACACGGAGGTGCCGTCCGTTCGGCACTAGGATCATCGGTGATTTGGATCATGACAAGTACGACTCCATCAACCCCGTTCACTTGAATGCTTCCGCTTAGCGATCTACAAGGGTATGTAGATGCACTCTCCTTACCCTCGTTGCTAGATTACTCCATAGATTGATCTTGGTGATGCGTAGAAAGATTTGAATTTCTGCTACATTCCCCAACAAAAACTTAATATCTGCAGCAAAGTATTTAGTAGGAAAGTAATATGATAGTAGTGGTAATGGTAGCAAAAGGTAACTATAGCGAAAGTAATGTTTTGGTATTTTTTAGTGATTGTAACAATAGCAACGGAAAAGTAAATAAGCGAAGAACAATATATGGAAAGCTCGTAGGCAATGGATCAGTGATGGAGAATTACGCCGGATGCGGTTCATCATGTAACAGTCATAACCTAGGGTGACACAGAACTATCTCCAATTCATCAATGTAATGTAGGCATCTATTCCGAATATAGTCATACGTGCTTATGGAAAAGAACTTGCATGACATCTTTTGTCCTACCCTCCCGTGGTAGCGGGGTCCTTGCGGAAACTAAGGGATATTAAGGCCTCCTTTTAATAGAGTACCAGAACAAAGCATTAACACATAGTGAATACATGAACTCCTCAAACTATGGTCATCACCAGTAAGTATCCCGATTATTGTCACTTCGGGGTTAACGGATCATAACACATAATAGGTGACTATAGACTTGCAAGATAGGATCAAGAACTCTCATATATTGATGAAAACATAATAGGTTCAGATCTGAAATCATGGCACTCGGGCCCTAGTGACAAGCATTAATCATAGCAAAGTCATAGCAACATCAATCTCAGAACATAGTGGATACTAGGGATCAAACCCTAACAAAACTAACTCGATTACATGATAGATCCCATCCAACCCATCACCGTCCAGCAAGCCTACGATGGAATTACTCATGCACGGCGGTGAGCATCATGAAATTGGTGATGGATGATGGTTGATGATGACGATGGTGACGGATTCCCCTCTCCGGAGCCCCGAACGGACTCCAGATCAGCCCTCCCGAGAGGTTTTAGGGCTTGGCGGCGGCTCTGTATCATAAAATGCGATGATTCCTTCTCCTTTATTTTTTCCTCTCCGAAACCAAATATATAGAGTTGGAGTTGAGGTCGGAGGAGCTCGAGGGGGCCCACGAGGTAGGGGCGCGCCCCCACCCTCGTGGACAGGTGGTGGCTCCCCTGGTCTTCATCTTTTGCAAGGATTTTTTATTATTTCCAAATAGACATTCCGTGAAGTTTCAGGTCATTCCGAGAACTTTTGTTTCTGCACATAAATAACACCATGGCAATTTTGCTGAAAGCAGCGTCAGTCCGGGTTAGTTCCATTCAAATCATGCAAATTAGAGTCCAAAACAAGGGCAAAAGTGTTTGTAAAAGTAGATACGATGGAGACGTATCAAAGTTCTTTCTCGGGTTCGAAATCAAGCAAAGAAGAGAAGGAACCTTCATAAACCAAGCCAAATATACTCAAGACATGCTCAAGAGATTCAAGCTAAGTGATGTCAAGCGGGCTTCCACTCCAATGCTCGTCAGATGCCAACTTGACATACATCCCAATGGTAAAACGGTGGATCGAAAGGTATATCGCTCCATGATTGGCTCCTTGCTTTACCTTTGTGCATCTAGACCGGATATTATGTTGAGTGTGGGAATTTGTGCATGGTTTCAAGCCGCACCTAAGGAAAGTCACTTTGTGGCGGTCAAGCAAATCATTCGATATTTGGCTCATACCCCAAACTTTGGATTATGGTACCCAAGAGGAGAAAACTTCAACCTTGTGGGCTTTTCGGACTCGGATTGGGCGGGAGACAAAGTGGATAGGAAGTCAATTTCTGGAGGGTGCCAATTTCTTGGTTGCTCTTTGGCGAGTTGGTCTTCTAAGAAGCAAAGTTGTGTGTCTCTCTCGTCCACCGAAGCAGAGTATGTGGCCTCCGGTAGTTTTTGTGCACAACTCCTATGGATGAGGCAAACTTTAAAGGATCACGGTGTCATTTGTGAAAAAGTGCCTCTTTGGTGTGACAATGAAAGTGCCATCAAGATTTCTCTCAACCCGGTGCAACACTTCAAGACGAAGCATATTGAGATTCGGTATCATTTCATCCGGGATCACATTAGGCGAGGGGAGATCGAGCTCAACTATGTCAACACCCATGATAACCTTGCAGATATCTTCATGAAGCCCTTGGATGAAGCAAGATTTCGTGAGTTAAGGCATGAGCTAAATATCATTGATTCGAGCAATGTGGCTTGAACCTTTGCACATCCCACCATACTCATCGTGATGTCTTGTTTAGGTGTAGGCATAGACATAGGGGGAGTGTTGTTCTCTCAATCAACTCTCCCTCCCCCCATTATGCATAAATTGATCAAGTCTTTCACATTAGCCATTTTTATGGTACTTGTGCTTCAAAGATAAGTTTTGGTCATGGCCCCGAGGTTAAAATCTTCGTAGTGCCATACCTCTTGACTCAAACATAGGTGGCCTTGGCCACCGCCCACTCTTGGAGAGGTGTGTGTTTCTTGTCCTCTCGCTGGTGTTTTGTTGCCTTTGTGCTTGCTCTCTATTTCTTTTTGTCTTTATTTTCTTTCCTTCTTGAGCTAAGCCATTTTTAGTGTCTAGTCTTCGAGTCTTGGCTGGGCGGTACTAACGCTAGGGTGCGCGGTACTACCGCTTGTGAGTAACAAGCAGTACTACCGCCCGCCCGAGCGGTACTACCACTGCGGGGCGGGACTACGGGGTTATGTCAGGGTGGGGGAGTTTTTCTTCTCCCCCACACCCATTCGCACAACCTACTCGTCCTCCTCGTTTCTCCAGCGCCGACTCACCGCGGGAGGGCTTCGGCGGGCTACCGTCTCTGGGTTGTCCCTCTCCATTTCCTTCGGTGGAATCGATCCCCACCCTGTCCTCTTGCCATGGATGACAGTATTGCTCCCGTTCCCCTTCTCTTTGTGCCTAGGTTTCATTCTAGTCTTTAGGGGAAATAGTTGATGCATCTCTTGATTTTTGGCTAAATCAAGGCTTGAGTAGGTTGGAGAAGGCGTCTAGACTGTTTGGATTGATATTGGGTAGGATTATTTTTGAATTTGGCGTTCCGGTAGTGCCGGATTTGGCCACAGCAGTAGGGAACCTATGTTCCCCGCCTGGAGCAGTACAACCGCTCCCCTGGAGCAGTACTACTGCTTGGGCGGTACTGCCACTTACTAATCGCGGTACTACCGCCGGATGCCCATTTCCATCATACTCTTACCAAATTTCGATCCATGTTGTTTTGTTTGGTGGCATATGCTCGTTCTTTCTTGTTGTTTCTTGTGTCTGTGTATCTGGTTCCAGGTGATGACCCTTCTGAGCAACATGTCCGTCGTGTCAACCCCGTGTATTCAACTTCAAAGCTGCCTCATCGAGTGTTCCTCCTCCACCTCGACGGAAGAAGAAGATTGTGACCAAGCCCAAGCCTGGGGCCAAGTCTGTGACAGAGATGTCTGCAAAGGAGTTCTGGGAAAAGCGCCAGTGGAACCCATATACAGAAGATTAAGGTCCCACTTTGGTCAACCGTCCTTTCTAAAATCACTTTCAGTGGGCCATTTACTTTGATGTGATCAATGCGAAGAAGAATCACTATGTTGATTGCTACCTCTTGAGCACTGCGTTGGTTTTCCCTCGAAGAGGAAAGGGTGATGCACCAAAGTAGCATAAGTATTTCCCTCAGTTTTTGAGAACCATGGTATCAATCCGGTAGGAGACTACACGCAAGTCGCCTCACACCTACACAAACAAATAAGAACCTTGCAACCAACGCGATAAAGGGGTTGTTAATCCCTTCACGGCCACTTGCAAAAGTGAGATCTGATAGAGATAATAAGATAAATATTTTTGGTATTTTTATGATATAGATTGAAATGAAAGATTGCAAAGTAAAATAGATTGGAAACTTATATGATGGAAAATAGACCCGGGGGCCTAGGTTTCACTAGTGGCTTCTCTCAAAATAGCATAAGTATTACGGTGGGTGAACAAATTACTGTCGAGCAATTGATAGAAAAGTGCATAATTATGAGAATATCTAGGCATGATCATGTATATAGGCATCACGTCCGCGACAAGTAGACCGAAATGATTCTGCATCTACTACGATTACTCCACACATCGACCGCTATCCAGCATGCATCTAGAGTATTAACTTCATAAGAACAGAGTAACGCATTAGGCAAGATGACATGATGTAGAGGTATAAACTCAAGCAATATGATATAAACTCCATCGTTTTATCCTCGATGGAAACACTACAATACGTGCCTTGATGCCCCTACTGTCACTGGGAAAGGACACCGCAAGATTGAACCCGAAGCTAAGCACTTCTCCCATTGCAAGAAAGATCAATCTAGTAGGCCAAACCAAACTAATAATTCAAAGAGACTTGCAAAGATAACAAATCATACATAAAAGAATTCAGAGAAGAACCAAATATTGTTCATAGATAATCTTGATCATAAACCCACAATTGATCGGATCCCGACAAACACACAGCAAAAGGAATTACATCGAATAGATCTCCAAGAAGATCGAGGAGAACTTTGTATTGAGATCCAAAGAGAGAGAATAAGCCATCTAGCTAATAACTATGGACCCGAAGGTCTATGGTAAACTACTCACACATCATCGAAGAGGCTATGGTGTTGATGTAGAAGCCCTCCATGAGCGATTCCCCCTCCAACGGACCTCCGGAGAAGGCCCCAAGATGGGATCTCTTGGGTACAGATGGTTACGGCGGTGGAAATAGGATTTCGTGGTGCTCTCGGATGTTTTTGGGGTATATGAGTATATATAGGCGAAAGAAGTCTGTCAGGGGAGCCACGAGGGGCCCACGAGGGTGGGGGCGCGCCTGCCCCCCTGGCGCGCATCCCTGCCTCGTGGCCAGCTTGATGCTTCCTTGACGTCCACTCCAAGTCTCCTGGATTGCATTTGTTCCAAAAATCACTCTCCCGAAGGTTTCATTCCGTTTGGATTCCATTTGATATTCCTTTTCTGTGAAACACTGAAATAGGCAAAAAACAACAATTTGCACTGGGCCTTTGGTTAGAAGGTTAGTCCCAAAAATAATATAAAAGTGTATAATAAAGCCCACTAAACATCCAAAACAGATAATATAATAGCATGGAACAATAAAAAATTATAGTTACGTGGAGACGTATTAAGCATCCCCAAGCTTAATTCCTGCTCGTCCTCGAGTAGGTAAATGGTAAAAATAGAATTTTTATGTGGAATGCTACCTGCTACCTAGCATAATTTTCTATGTAATTTTCCTTATTGTGGCATAAATGTTCAGATCCGAAAGATTCAAGATAAAAGTTTAATATTGTCATAAAAATAATAATACTTCAAGCATACTAACTAAGCGATTATGTCTTCTCAAAATAATATGGCCAAAGAAAGTTCATCCCTACAAAATCATATAGTTTGGTCATGCTCCATTTTCGTCACACAAGAATGCTCTCATCATGCACAACCCTGATGACAAGCCAAGAAATCGTTTCATAATTTAGTAATCTCAAACTTGTTTCAACTTTCACGCAATACATGAGCGTGAAGCATGGATATAGCACTATGGGTGGAATAGAGTATAATGATGGGGGTTATGTGGAGAAGACAAAAAAGGAGAAAGTCTCACATTGACGCGGCTAATCAACGGGCTAGGGAGATGCCCATCAATTGATGTCAATGCAAGGAGTAGGAATTGCCATGCAACGGATGCACTAGAGCTATAAATGTATGAAAGCTCCACAAAAGAAACTAAGTGGGTGTGCATCCAACTTGCTTGCTCACGAAGACCTAGGGCATTTGAGGAAGCCCATTGTTGGAATATACAAGCCAAGTTCTATAATGAAAAATTCCCACTAGTATATGAAAGTGACAAAACAAGAGACTCTCTATCATAAAGATCATGGTGCTACTTTGAAGAACAAGTGTGGAAAAAGGATAGTAGCATTGTCCCTTTTTATTTCTTTTCTCTTTCTTTGCGCCTTTCCTTTTTTTATTTGGCCTTTCTCCCTTATTTTTTATTCTCGATACTGGAAAAAAATATGACTCTATATGAATGCCTCCGGCGGTGTACCGGGATGGGCGATGAATCAAGAGTGACATGTATGATAAATTATGAATGGTGGCTTTGCCACAAATACGATGTCAACTACATGATCATGCAAGGCAATATGACAATGATGAAGTGTGTCATAATAAATGAAATGGTGGAAAGTTGCATGGCAATATATCTCAGAATGGCTATGGAAATGGCATAATAGGTAGGTATGGTGGCTGATTTGAGGAAGATATAAGGAGGTTTATGTGTGATAGAGTGTATCATATCATGGGATTTGGATGCACCGTCGAAGTTTGCAGCAACTCTCAAGGTGAGAAAGGGCAATGCACGGTACCGAAGAGGCTATCAATGATGGAAAGGTGAGAGTGCGTATAATCCATGGACTCAACATTAGTCATAAAGAACTCACATACTTATTGCAAAAATCTACAAGTCATCAAAAACCAAGCATTACGCGCATGCTCCTAGGGGGATAGATTGGTAGGAAAAGACCATCGCTCGTCCCCGACCGCCACTCATAAGGATGACAATCAAAGAACACCTCATGTTTCAAATTTGTTACACAACGGTTACCATACGTGCATGCTACAGGACTTACAAACTTCAACACAAGTATTTCTAAAATTCACAACTACTCAACTAGCACGACTCTAATATTACCACCTTCATATCTCAAAACAATCATCAAGTATCAAACTTCTCATAGTATTCAATGCACTTTTATGAAAGTTTTTATTATAACAATCTTGGATGCCTATCATATTAGGACTAATTTTATAGCCAAAGCAAACTACCATGCTGTTCTAAAGGATTATCAAAATAATATAAGTGAAGCATGAGAGATCAATAATTTCTATAAAATAAAACCACCACCATGCTCTAAAAGATATAAGTGAAGCACTAGAGCAAAATTATCTAGCACAAAAGATATAAGTGAAGCACATGGAGTATTCTAATAAATTCCGATTCATGTGTGTCTCTCCCAAAAGGTGTGTACAGTAAGGATGATTGTGGTAAACTAGAAAGCAAAGACTCAAATCATAAAATACGCTCCAAGTAAAACACATATCATGTGGTGAATAAAAATATAGCATCAAGTAAAGTTACCGATGGACGAACACGAACGAGGGGATGCTCCGGAAAGCTTAGGCTTTTGGTTGTCCTTAAATTTTACCTTGGGAGACTTGGGCATCCACAATATTAGGCTATTGCCACTCCTTATTCCATAATCCATCAAATCTTTACCCAAAACTTGAAAACTTCACAACACAAAACTCAACAGAAAATCTCATGAGCTCCGTTAGTATAAGAAAACAAACCACCAATTAAGGTACTGTAATGAACTCATTATTTATTTATATTATTGTTAAATCTACTGTATTCCAACTTCTCTATGGTTCATACCCCCCGATACTAGCCATAGATTCATCAAAATAAGCAAACAACACACGAAAAACAGAATCTGTCAAAAACAGAACAGTCTGTAGTAATCTATAGGTTTCGAATATTTATGTAACACCAAAAATTCAGAAATAAATTTGAGGAAGTGAGTAATTTGTATATTAATCATCTTCAAAAATAATAAACCTAATCTCACTCTCCAGTAAAAAAAATGGCATCAAATCTCGTGAGCGCTAAAGTTTCTGTTTTTTACAGCAAGATCGCAAAAACTTTCCCCAAGTCTTCCCAAAGGTTCTACTTGGCACAAACACTAATTAAATGCATAAAACCACATATAAACAGAATCTAGATGAATTATTCATTACTAAACAGAACCAAAAAGCAATAAACACAAATAAAATTGGGTTGCCTCCCAACAAGCGCTATCGTTTAACGCCCCTAGCTAGGCATAAGAACAAGAATAGATCTAGGTATTATCATCTTTGGTAGGCAATTATTCAATATAACACTTATAAACCTTGGGAGTTTCCTTATTTTTATTAATGATCAAACTCCTATGCAAGAAATCAAGAAATTAATTTGTAGCAAAAGGTTCCTTAATGATAGCGAAGAAGTTGGGGTGAACACTTATAGATTTGAGATCCGCATTTTCCTTACTAGAAGATTCACCCTTATTTTTAGGTACATACATTAATTTGGAAACCTTGGTTGTAGGAGGATTTGGAGTATTTTTTACGGATGAAAAGGCAGACCCTAAATTGGTAATAATATCCTCAAGTTTACCAATTCTTGTGGAATCTTGATCTAGTCTTTCGTTAACTATAGGTTCTTTTTCTTTAAAAAAATTCAGAGTAACTCCTACCTTAGATCCATATTGGGTGATTTGGTTGTGGATCTTTTTATCTAAATTTTCAATGAACTCCACAGAGGCAACTTTATTTTCAATAATTTCAAGCCTTTGCATCACATGTTCCAAAGTTAAAATAGTTCCATTAACCAAAAGAGGTGGTGGGCCAAACAAATCTATCATAGCATTATAAGAATCAAAAGTATGGCTACCCAAGAAATGCCCTCCGGTAATGGTATCAAGAATATATCTGTTCCAAGGAGTGATGCCTACATAAAAATTGCAAAGAAGAACGGGAGTGGATTGCTTCCTAGTAGATCTATTCTTAGCATTGCAAATTCTATGCCAAGCATCTTTTAGATTTTCTCCCTCCCTTTGTTTAAAATTAAGAACTTCATGATCGGGAGTACTAACAATGATAGAAGGACTAGCCATGATGACACACGGCGACACAAGAAGCAAGCGAAAAGGAGGCGAACGGAAAAAGAGGGCGAATGGAAAAGAGGGCGAATAAAACGGCAAGGGTGAAGTGGGGGAGAGGAAAACGCGAGGCAAGTGGCAAATAATGTAATGCGAGGGATAAGGGTTTGTGATGGGTACTTGGTATGTCTTGACTTGACTTGACTTGGCGTAGATCTCCCCGGCAACGGCGCCAGAAATCCTTCTTGCTACCTCTTGAGCACTACGTTGGTTTTCCCTTGAAGAGGAAAGGGTGATGCAGCGAAGTAGCGTAAGTATTTCCCTCAGTTTTTGAGAACCAAGGTATCAATCCAGTAGGAGACTACACGCAAGTCGCCTCGCACCTACACAAACAAGAAAGAACCTTGCAACCAACACGATAAAGGGGTTGTCAATCCCTTCACGACCACTTGCAAAAGTGAGATCTGATAGAGATAATAAGGTAAATATTTTTGGTATTTTTATGATATAGATTGAAAGTAAAGATTGCAAAGTAAAACAGATTGGAAACTTATATGATGGAAAATAGACCCGGGGGCCATAGGTTTCACTAGTGGCTTCTCTCAAAATAGCATAAGTACTACGGTGGGTGAACAAATTACTGTCGAGCAATTGATAGAAAAGTGTGTAATTATGAGAATATCTAGGCATGATCATGTATATAGGCATCACGTCCGCGACAAGTAGACCGAAACAATTCTGCATCTACTACTATTACTCCACACATCGACCGCTATCCAGCATGCATCTAGAGTATTAAGTTCATAAGAATAGAGTAACACATTAGGCAAGATGACATGATGTAGAGGGATAAACTCAAGAAAAATGATATAAACCCGATCTTTTATCCTCGATGGAAACAATACAATACGTGCCTTGCTGCCCCTATTGTCACTGGGAAAGGACACCGCAAGATTGAACCCAAAGCTAAGCACTTCTCCCATTGCAAGAAAGATCAATCTAGTAGGACAAACCAAACTGATAATTCAAAGAGACTTGCAAAGATATCAAATCATATATAAAACAATTTAGAGAAGAACCAAATATTGTTCATAGATAATCTTGATCATAAACCCACAATTCATCGGATCCCGACAAACACACCACAAAAAGAATTACATCGAATAGATCTCCAAGAAGATTGAGGAGAACTTTGTATTGAGATCCAAAGAGAGAGAAGAAGCCATCTAGCTAATAACTATGGACCCAAAGGTCTGTGGTAAACTACTCACACATCATCGGAGAGGCTATGGTGTTGATGTAGAAGCCCTTCGTGATCAATTCCCCCTCCGGCGGAGCTCCGGAAAAGACCCCAAGATGGGATCTCTTGGGTACAGAAGGTTGCGGCGGTGGAAATAGGATTTCGTGGTGCTCTTGGATGTTTTCGGGGAATATGAGTATATATAGGCGAAAGAAGATGGTCAGGGGAGTCACAAGGGGCCCACGAGGGTGGGGGGCGCGCCTGCCCCCCTGGACGCGCCTCCCTGCCTCTTGGCCTCCTCAATGCTTCCTTGACGTCCACTCCAAGTCTCTTGGATTGCGTTTGTTCCAAAAATCACTCTCCCGAAGGTTTCATTCCGTTTGGATTCTGTTTGATATTCATTTTCTGTGAAACACTGAAATAGGCAAAAAAAAACAGCAATTTGCACTAGGCCTTTGGTTAGTAGGTTAGTCCCAAAAATAATATAAAAGTGTATAATAAAGCCCATTAAACATCCAAAACATATAATATAATAGCATGGAACAATAAAAAAATTATAGATACGTTGGAGACATATCATTGATGTTCGGACCATTGACACTGACTATATGGAGAAGGATCATGTCTACTTTGGTGAAGCCTTTGAGATATGTTCTCAGCTGAACATTCTCAGGATCATGCAGTTCAACAAGGATTTTGATGATGATTTGGTGGCTCAGTTTTATGCCACGGTCCATCTTGGAACAGATGAGGAAAGAACTCTGACATGGATGACAAATGGCAAGCTGCTTTCTATCAAGTGGAAGGCTTTCATGGAGTTACTTGGTGTTGAAGATCACGGACTTGAGAACCCAGTTGGCTTTCGCCCTCACCGCAACACAACTTCCACTCACAAGCAATCTATCTGGCCATACTGTACTTTGAAGATTAACCCCGAGACTCAGAAGGAGACCTATGAGTTGCCTGCCTATTTGGACATACTTCATCGCATATTCAAAGAGACCCTCTTTCCTTGCATTGGGAACTTGGATATGGTTCACTCTTTTCTCGTCGACATGCTTCTCTTCTGCCAACATGAGAAGGAAGAAAATACTGGAGAATCCTTAGATATCTCTCATGTCATGTGGTCTGAACTGATCTCCGCTATCTCCGAGCGCAAGTGCCCTATCTATGGACCGTTTATCATGTTGCTTATTGAGAAGGCCTGGGAGCGCGTTTATCATAATGTGGTGCTGGAGACTGGTGAGTTAGTCTCTCATGAGATCAAGCGTCTGAGGAAGAAGGAGAACTGGGGCACCTTGGCTCCGAGGTAAGGGATTCCATCTGGAGCTGCTGACATGGCGATAGAGGCTGATGCTGATGATGACAATGACTACGAGCCCTTTGGAGCAGAGCCCTCATGGGCAAAGAAGCTCAAGCGCAAAAATGAAGAAACTCTTCTGCATGGAGTCTCATGGACAGTACATGACTCATGTGTCTGAGAAGAAGGCCAGGAGCTGCCACAAGGAGCTCATGCATCAGTTGAGTGCGACCGTTGCCAGCGATCTGAGGGCAAGATCATTGATGAGGAGGACTGGGTTTAGCAGCACTGCCCGTGGACCGATTCAGACACCGAGCAATTTCCTACTGATGATGGCGGTGCAGACGATCCTGCGGGATGTGATGATGGAGGTCCTTAGTTTGCTATCACCTGGAGCCGTAGCAGCACTCTTTGCCTTTTTGGTGTTTCGATGCCAAAGGGGAGAGGGTTTGGGGATTTGTCGTTGTCGAGTTGCGATCGTTTGTTTGTGTGGCTTGTCTACCTTGCCTTTCTTTCTCGCTAACTCATTTCCCGTCATTTGATTTGGTTTGGTTTGTGCTTGTGAGTCCTGGTACCCTATCATATGGTGTGATACATATGCTACCTTATCCTTTTATTATCTTTGTTTGTCGAGTACTTTGGTAGTATGTGAGTTGCATGCTTATCCTGTTATATACCTTGCTCACACCTACTCTAATGCATCTGAGCTATATATGTACCATTACTTGTTGATGATGCCGTCAGACTATAAAATATAAGGGGAGTGTTGATCCTAATGTGTGTTCCTTGCATTCCAAAGGCACCTCTAATTAGGTGCACACATTTAGGGGGAGCCCCGTCTATATTTTGTAGTTCTGGGATTCGTTTACTTTCATGTCTTACCTTTGTGCAAATCCCCGGTTGTCATCAATCCACCAAAAAGGGGGAGATTGTTAAGGCATGTCTCTCTCTAAGTAGTTTTGGTGATTGATGACAACGCTTTTGCAGACTAATTGTGTGTGTTGAGTATTTCAAAGATTCATCCTTTGGCACGAGATGATTCCTTCCCCTCAGAGTTTTAAGCGAAGACGGTGTAGCTCTTTCGTTTTAGTTTTGGTGGACTTGTTTCATAGGAGCCACAAGCGGCAGTACCGCTCCCCAGCGGTAGTACCGCCTAGGGATCTCAGCCATAGTGCCACTGGTGTGATGTGCAACAACAACAACAACAACAACAACAACAACAACAACAACAACAACAACAACAACAACAACAACAACAACAACAACAACAACAACAACAACAACAACAACAACAACAACAACAACAACAACAACAACAACAACAACAACAACACAACAACAACAACAACA